>NC_059342.1:89500000-89767500 GCF_018350155.1 Leopardus geoffroyi | reverse complement strand
TTCTTGGGAGTTATGACTGGAACATACATTGGGGGGAGGTGGTGACAGTTCAACCCACAGCACTGTGGTTTCCTGAATGTGGCTTCAGCCCGAGACTGGCCTGGGGCAAGCTAGTCACCCTTCCAGTCAGGAGGCACTGGTGAGGGTAACAAACTTCCCATTCCCCGTGACCTCCCTCTGGGCCAGGTTCTGTGCTAAGCCGCCCACATAGACTCGCTCAGGGTGAGGCAGGGCGTGGGTGCCCCCATTTATATAGTAGCCCTGCTCCAGACCTGTAGAGCTCAGGAGCCCTCTCCTCCCTCCCCCTGTATCCCCGTGCCCTGTGGAACCCTTCAGTCAGGTGCACCTTGGTCTCCAGAGGATCCCATGGGCCACAGTGCCAAACACAGAACCCACCTCCTTGGGCATCTGTTACACCTCCCAGTTTAGGTCCCAGGGCACGTCTCAGCAAGGTGGGAGAAACAGCCACCACTGATGGTCACCTGGGCTTGGTGGCCCCAGCCAGCGCTGCAAGGGAGGGGCTGGGAGAGGCCCAGCCGATTGTGTGCATGATTTCACCAAATCCTCTCATCAGCCCCAAGTTGGGGATCAAAGTTACCCCCATTCTTCAGAAGAGGCTGCCAAGGCATTGAGTGACAATACCCCAGCCCTGATCATACAGCTGTATCGAATGGATCCAGCTGAGGCCACTCCCGGTCAGCAGCCGCCCCCTCTGTCCTGGAGCGTAGGAGGCAGGCAGTAAATGGAAGCTGTGGTTACCATTATCACCAGCTCTGGTTCTCCTTTTTATCAGTATCCTGTGTGTCAGCTCCTTGGCACTATGAAGGCAGGGGTCTGGATTGATCTCCCCGGAGTCCCGGCGCCCAGGAACATGTATTACATTCTTAAACATTCTGGGCCCTCCGAGATATTTCTCACTCCCTGCAGTGATCTCATCTGGGCTGCTAGGCTGTGAGCCCCTTGAGAGCAGGGCCCTGAGTCTCACCTCTTCCATCTCTCAGGGAGCCCAGGACAGTGCAGGATCCGAAGAGCTCAAGCACATTAGCAGGAGGGCAGCCCCACACAGAGCAAGAGAAGCCAGAGTGGGGGCTCCAGGGCCCCTTCTATAACTGGGACTCCTGTCTCTGCCCCGCCTGCCTCCCATGGCAAGAACCAAGTAAAATAAGCCGAGGCCAAGCCACTGGGCTGCGTGAGGTCCTCCACGTGGGAACGGGGCATATAAGGTGCCCTGCAGGTCCCAGTCCATGGCTGGGCAGGACACAAGGTCCCCTTGGGTGCTGACCCCCCACCCCGACCACCCACACACTCTGCCTCCTGTGCCCATCCCGTGTTTCCTGCCTCCGTGCCTGGAATGCCCTCATTCCAGCCCCCCTCTGTCTCCCGGATCACTCCAAGCCATGCTTTTAGGACTCCTTTCAGCACCCACTGCAGTGGCTAAAATCCCAAAGGCTGACACCACCAGATGTTGGCAGGGTCGTGGAGGAACTGTAACTTGCGTAAGTTCTCGAGAGAGCGTAAGATGGAAAGCCACTTGGAGGACTGGCTGGCTGTTTTCTAGAAGGTTCATCATCCACCTGCCCTGTGGCCCTGTAATTCCACTCCTGGCTCTTTACCAAAAGCCAAATGAAACCACACATTCACAGAAAGACTTGCTCGGGAATCTCCACAGCAGCTTTCTTTATAGCGGGCAGAAACAGAAACACCCCAGATGTCCACTGGTCAGTGAATGTTTAAGCAAATTGTGGCCCATTTTGGGGGGGTGGGGTACGCTGCCCAGCCATGGAAAGGGTGATGTCCTGGCTCACACTGTCCTAGCTCAGCACAGAGGATTCTAGAGATGGGCTCAGTGAGTGCGCGGAGCTGGTTGAAATGAAATCCTAGAACAGGCAAAAGTGATCTATGTGTTTAAATTTGTTTTAATGTTTATTCATTTTTGAGAGAGAGAGAGAGAGTGTGTGTGTGAGCAGGGCAGGAGCAGAGGGAGAGGGAGACACAGAATCCAAAGCAGGCTCCAGGCTCTGAGCCGTCAACACAGGGCCCGACGTGAGGCTCACACCCATGAACCGCGAGGTCATGACTTGAACCGAAGTGGGATGCTGAACCAACTGAGCCACCCGGGCGCCCCAAGGGATCTATATGTTTAAAAACCAGAACAGCAGAAGAGGGTAGTTGGCTAGAAGGGGGGTTTGAAACAATTTCCAGTATATTCTAGGTGGCGGTTATGTGGGTGTGTTAAACATACTGAAGTGAATATGCCTCGATTACATACGTGTATGTGTGTGTCCGTGTGCATGCGCACACGTGTGTGAAGGCCCCCTGGACCCTCCCCCGCCAGGACCCCTTCCCCGTGTCCACCTGCGCGCACGCCAGCTGAGCCAGGAGCACCTTCCTGCTGCTCCTTCAGTCGGGATCTCGGTCCTGCACCTGCTGTGGTACAGCCACCTGCCCAGCTGCTCGGCACCCCCAGTCCTCGGGGCGCTCCTGCGTGCGGGTCCTTTACACCGATGTGCCCCCTTGAGCCCAGCCCCGCTCCGGATGCCTCTGGGCATCTATAGACATTTGCTGGGGGATCTACAGACATTTGCTGAACAAATGAGGAAATGATCACTGAGTCCTTATTTATGATTGTAGCTACAGTTTAGACCCAGGTTTGTATTTACATCGATCTCCATTAAACCCACTTAGATCCATAAACTCAATTTCTAGTGCGTCTGTATCACTAACTCTCTCTGAACCTCCAGAGCTCCCGGGAAGGTGTAGGCACGGGTCCCCGCGGGCTGACAGACCAGCAGCCCCTGCCAGTGCCCGCCCCCTCCCCTCCCCGAGCTCAGCCGCTCCCAGAGACCCTCTGCCCCCTCCTCTTCTGCTCTGGCTTCCTCTCCATGTGCGCTCTGCTCCTGTTCGGAGAGACTGCAGACTGAAGTCTGCAAGGTCAGGCTCTGATCCGGACAGAGCTGGGCTGGATTTCTGGCACTGCTATGCGACCTCGAGCAAATCATTTCTTCTCTCCAGCCTTGGTTTACTCATCTGTGCAATGGGATAATATTAGTGCCTGCTTCCTAGGAATGTCAGGGGGACCTGGTAAAGTTTTGCATACAAGGCACTTAGCTGGGTGCTTGAGGAGAACTGGCCAGCCAGGCAGCCCCGTGCGTCCCCCCACTCCCCCCCCCCCCCCCCCCCCCCCGCCAAGTGGCCTTCTCACTTCAAAGGGCATTTTCAGTTCAGACCAAACAGCCCCAGGCTGATTTGAAACTGAGACTCCTGGCGGAATCCCAAATACCAGGGAGGGACCACCCGGCAGACACAGATGCAGACGTCAGCCACAGAGGGGAGGGACGAGGGTGGAGAGGGTGGTCAAAGGGCAAAGGTTTCCAGTGAGAAGATGAATCCATTCTGGAGAATCGAATGTACAGCATGGTGACCGTAGTTAATGACGCTGTGTCACATACCTGGAAGTTGCCAAGAAAGTGAGTCATAAACGTTCTCACCGCAGAAAAGAGATGGTAATTATGTGGCGTCGTGGAGGTGTTAGCCACCTCTATGGTGGCAACCGTGTTACAATATAGAAGTTCATCAGGTCAACACATTGTAGACCTCAGACTTGCACAATGTTATGTGTTAATTATATCTCAATAAAACTGAGGGGGAAAAATCACAGTACAAGAAATTAGAAGGACATACTTTTTATTAAAAGTCAATTATTTACATTTTTAAAAAGCAATTTACATTTAAAAAAAAAAGCATATTGGAGATTACAGAAACACCCCCCTCCCACCCCCCGGCTGCCCAAAAAAGGAAGAAATGAGGACTTCGCAAAAGCAGGTGGCAAATGCTGAGTGTGAAAATCACTGTGGGTAGAAGCAGGCAGTCCAACCGGGACGTGGGGAAGCTCATCTCCCTTTCCAGGTGGGAACAGCAAACTGGAGGCCATCGTTTCTTTTCCAGGCCCTCACCCCATGCCCTGGCCCCAGGCACACCCGGTCGGCCACCTCAGACTGGGAGCGGGACAGAGGCAAGATGGTATAACAGGTCCACAAAGCCTGGGACCTGGACTGAGTCACTGAACATCTCTGAAGTGTTTATCTGTTTCTATCTCGGGCCCTTCTCAAGGGCCCGGCACAAAACTGATGCTTGATGCGGACTTGGTATAGAACGAAGGACAGTCCCAGCTGGACTGTGTTCCACGCTGACAGAGTGGGGAAACTGAGGCACGGAGTTGCTTAGGGTGACTCCGGTCATATGAGGCGCATAGAGAGGTGATGCTAGATGTGACCCCAGACGCTCCAGGCAGAGTCCCTGTGGGCACTTGTCCTCTCTCCTGTGGACCCTACAAAGCCTTCTCTACACGCACCAGAAATACGTGTTCAGAAGAAATTAGGAAAATACGGAGAAGGAAGAAAAATCACCCAAAATCCCAGCACCCCACGCCAACTTGGGGTGAGGCAGCAGCATCCCGTTCAGCGTCCTTCTGCACATGCGTTCACACATGCCCTTGTGGGTACAGTTTTACATAAATGGGGCCACCCTACTCCAGGCCCAGCGCGGTTCACACCACAAAAATCGTGCACATCTTCATGCATCAATTAAACCCCACCATCGTTTCTCCTGGTGCGTAATGCTCTGTTGCGAGGCCAGATCCTGGTTTGGTGAGTCAGTCCCTGATTGGGGTAGAGGTCGGTTGGTGTCTTTTCAGACACAAACACTGGCAGCAGGTGACCCTGGCAGGCGACATCCTTCTCGGAAACACGCCGGTGACACCCTGCTCGCGAGGCAGCCCCCCTCATCTCCAGGTGGCTCCAGGATTGGGGAATCCTTCCTGGGGTGGAGCCCGTCCCCACGCTAATGCCAGTTCTGCCCTTGGGGTGACAGACTGTCCGCCCCTTGGTCTCAGCCTCCTCCCCCCCCCCCACCCCAAAGCCAACCAGCTTTTTCCCACGCACCCGCCCGTTTGAGGGAAGGCCGCCTTCCCTACTTGCCTTGGGGAGCCTCCCAAGCAAGTGGGAGGCTTGCAGGTTTAGAGTTCAAGAGCCCTGGCTTTAGAGCCGGACAGACCTGGGTTCAGATCCCAGCTCCACCATTTCCTGGCTGTGGGATCCGGGGAAGGCACTTGGCCTGAGTGTCACTTTCCTCATCTGTGAAATGAGCTTAATAACAGTACCGACCTCATAAGGCTGTTGCAAAGATTCCCCGGTGCTGTCTGTGTAAACCACTTAGTTCAGGACCTGTGCCTGGTGAGGACTAGATCAATGCTAGATGGCGGGGAGTCCCGGTGCGCGAGGATCCTGGAGACAAGCCTAGTGGGGCCAAGACACCCCAGTCCTGCCCCCCCGGCCGTCAAAGGCGTGACAAGCTCATCTCTCCAGGAGGGGAGGACCCCAGCGGCTCAGGGAGGAGGGGGGGGGGCTGCAGACACGGAGCGGGGATCAATACATTATTTAACAGCAAGAATGCAAATGAAGGAAAATTAATGAAGCCGCTCCCTCTGCCTCCGCCCCCCAGCCCCCACTCTTCCTTGACTTCACGATTGCTGACAAATTCTCTGGAAAATATCAAAACAGCCTCCGGCTGGAATCTGCCACAGCGATGCACCATTATCTATTATTGATGTAAACCTTGACAAGTTCTCTTTTTTAAGGAAGGCGAGCATGGGAGAGAGCTGCTAATCTGTGTTTAAAGGGACAGATTCTCGTGTCCCCCTCCCCCCGGGCTCCAGCCACAGGAGCACCTGCAAAGCGCAACCCCCCTCCTTGTGCCCCAGTACCCTCGCCCCCCTCACCGTGCAGGGAGGAGAAGCGGGATGGAGACCTGGAGAGCTATAGGTAAGGAGAGGCCTTGGTGGTGCCTCAGATCCCGCCCCCCCCCCCCCCCCCGTGGCATTTTCCAGGCCAGCAATTAATGGCATGGCCTGGGGACAGGAGGGCGGGACGAGGAAGATGATAGAAACCAGAGAGCCCGACTCCAGCCTTAGGCAACACAGGAGAGGCATGCCTGAGGCAGAGGGCGTCTGCCCTGAACCAACACCTCGCAAGCTAGGACCCTAAGATCCACTCTGCAAAATGGAGTAAGCTCAAAGCTGGTGGTTTTACATTTTTAATATTCGAAATACCTCGACCATCTAGAAATCACTTGATGAACAACTTAAGTTATCTAGAATATTGAGGAGAGGAGAAAAAGGAAGCTCAAAAAAAAAATTTTTTTTTTCTATAGGAGCCGTTTCAAGGCTACAAAACGCAAGCGTTGAAGTTCATGCACTTGACCCACAGGAAGCAGAGCCGTCTGGGGCCATTTAGCGTGGGGGCAAGTGCCCTCGTGGGGCTTCCGGTTTGGCAAAGAGTTAGACATAAGTCGCTTGACTTGCTTAAACTTAAAGTAGTCGTACAAAGTGCTTTGGGGAAATGGCGTCTCTGAGAAGTCCAAGATCACACGCTCATTGCTGGGCTCATGGACGATCACAGTGGCCAGAGGTCGTGAATTTGAGGACATGGCATCCACAGGTCACGCACGTGAATGTCTTTCTGGGAGCAGCCAGGCCGTAGAAACGAAAGCCGCAGGAGGGGTGGGTCGTAGGGAGCAGTGGTGGCCGTGGCACAATGGGCACCACGGGCCTGGTCTCAAAGGAAGCCGTCCCTGCGCTCAGGTCCCCTGGTGATGGAGGAATTGTGCGCCCTTTCCAAAAGAAGGCAGAAATCTAATTTTAAGATGAGATCTCCCGATTTTTGAATATCGACACCTAATTGTTATTTTCTAGAACAGTGTGTGGGCCAAACAAAGCCTGACCACAGGCAGAGCCCGGCCTGAGAACACGGTGTCCCGCCTCTCTCTTCGCTGGTGAGGAAGATGAGGCCAGGAGAGGTCCGGTGGCTGCGTGACTGGCTGCCCTGCTTAGTGGCCTTTAAAGGCTTTGGTGTCTTTTCTTTTCTTCTCTTTTTTAATATTTATTTTTGGGAGAGCACAAGTGGGAGGAGAGGCAGAGAGAAGGGGGACAGGGGGTCTGAAGCGGGCTTTTCAGGACGGGCTGACGGCGGCCAGCCCCACACGGGGCTCCCGTGAGATCATGACCTGAGCCGAAGTCAGATGCTCAACCGACTGAGCCACCCAGGTGCCCCTGGTGTCTTTTCTAAATTGAGCGAGAGGAGCTGGGTCTGGGGTGCATGGTAATCGTATCAATTTGTCCTAAGTCCCCACACACACGCTCTATGGCGCGAGACCCCCAGGAAAGCCCGCCGGGGCGGCTGGTGCTCTCCTGCTTTTATCCGTGATGAGATACGGGCTCAGAGGAGTCAAGCAGCTTCATAGGGTCCCACAGCCACACGCGTGGCAGAGTGGACTGGGGGCCCTGGCGTGAAGGCAGGGAGACCCATCCTGGGACTGGACCGTGAATTGCTTCACTGTAAAATGGAAACACTGCCGTGGTCCTTTCCCGTTGCTGCTCTAACACCATCACCGCGGACTGGGTGGCCTCAGCCACATTCGTCATCCACGGTCGTGGAGGTCGGAAGTCCTAAAATGAAGGTGTCGGCAGGTCTGGCTCCTCCTGGAGCCTCCGGGAGAGGAGGTTCCTTGCCTTCTCCAGCTTCTGCAAACCTGGCACCCGGCCCCTCCCTCCACCTTCAGAGACATTTCGCCCGCGTCTGACCTCTGCTGAGGCTCTGACCTCTCTCCTCCTCTGACCCCCCTGCCTCCCTCTTATAAGGACCTTTGTGATCACATCAGGCCCACCCAGGTCACCCGGGGTCATCTGTAAATGAACCTCACCTGCAGTGTCCCTTTGCCGTATTTCAATTTTTAAAAATGTGTTTATGTTTATTTATTTTTGAGAGAGAGAGACAGAGTGCAAGCAGGGGAGGGGCAGAGCGAGAGGGAGACACAGAATCCGAAGCAGGCTCCAGGCTCCGAGCTGTCAGCGCAGAGCCCGACGCAGAGCTTGAACTCAGGAATCATGAGATCATAACCTGAACCGAAGTTGGATGCTTAACCGACTGAACCAGCCAGGTGCCCCTGTCCCTTGGCCATATTAAGTAACATAATCCCAGGTTCCAGGGATTGGGACGTGGGCATCTTTGGGGAGCACTGTTCCATCCCCCACAACTGTCTGCCCTCAAAGGCCCTTTGTCCTCACTGAGTGAGGGAGGGGCAGGGGAAGAGAACAACGCCAGAGGGTTCTTTAGACTTCAAGTCAAGGGCGGGCAGATCACACCGAGAGGCTTCGAGGAGCCCAAGCACACGGGAAGCAAATCCCTGAAGACCCTTAGGAGCAGTTCAGGGAAAGCTGGGCTGGGGGCTGGCACTTCAAATCCTGCTGACCCCACACCCGAGGTTGGAATGCTGGTGTCAGGTCTCAGGACAGAACCTCTCATCAACTTTTTACCCCCTGCCAACCTTGAGGGGGTCACTTCCTGGGAGAGGGGCTGGGATCTGGAACCCACCCAGCATTCCCCTTCCTATACCTGTCCCAGGCTGAGGGCCTCATCGAAGTCTGGCTCTGGGGCCCCCAACAGGTCTGGGAGCCCCAGGAGGGGGGACAGGGGGCACCCAGCCTCCCCTCAGCCCCTGCATCAACCAGCGGGGTACCATTCACGGCTTCATTCAAGACATATGGATGAAGCCCCGCTCCGGGCCAGGCCCCACGCAAGGCGCCGGGACGAAGCTGTTCGGCTGGCAGATGGGGCCCACGCCCGGGCAGAACCGTTGGTTTGGCAGGAGAGAGAAGTATTAAGCACATAATCATTTAATGGCAGATAGGAAAAAGTGCTTTGGGGATATGGAATGTTTGAGAAATGAAAAGCCTCATATGGTGCATTTCCTAGAGAACTGAAGGTTCCTCCTTGAAGGAATAAAAGAAGGAGGGGGAGGAGGCAGGGGAGAAGTGAAGTCTCTCTGAAATGCACCACTCCCTGCCCCCCCCCCCCCGAGTACCGTGGCAGTGCCGTGGCCCGACCTCCGACTCACACCTGCTCTGGGCCATCTGATGCCAACTCCCCTCTCTCATTTGGGATTCTGTACAGTTTTTTTCCCCTCCACCGGACCACTGGGACCACTTCTGTTGGGGGAAGGGGCCCGGCTCTTGGAGCAGCACCTGCCCCCCTGCCCTGCAGCGTCCATCCCGTGGCTGGTGCCCAGGAGGCCAGGCGGGGACCTCTGTGCGAGCCCCTCCAGGCTAGGGTACAACAAGCTCTTCCAGGAGCCCGGGGTCCTGGAAGCTCTCCAGGGCCACACCACCGGGCACGTGAGACCCATGTCCCATACCCAATGGTGGACAAGGGCCCCGGCGAGTCCCACCCCATCTCCGAGCCCCAGGCCCTCCACCTGGAAAGGGACAGAGCGGATCAGACGGTCTCTACGGCACCTTGCTGCTCTGCCTCGTGGGTCCCTTCCTTGATTTCCGAAAGGGGTCTTGCGATCGTCACGCTGTCTTGCTGGACTGGACTGCTGGCCCTCTGGGCGCAGAGCGGATGCCCCCCAAGAGTGCCCTGCAGGAACAGCCTGCGAGCTGCCGCAGGCGGCACAGGCCTCACTGACGTGCGCAAATGATGCTCGCGGTAGGGCTGGCACGGACCCTGTGGCTGCGGCCCAAGGCTGCAGACACCCCACGGGGCTGTGCCATCCTGCCACTCCGTGGGGAACCGCAGACACTGTGTCCTTGTCCGGGGCAGGGCCAGAGCTTAGGCCGGCTGGAGACCCCCAGGGATGCCTTCACTGAGTTCCTAAGGGGTCCCCCTCCCCCTGGAGAGAGAGCTGAGTGCGGCGGCCTTTAAAGCGTGCAGTCGGGAACCTAACCGCTCTGGGTTCAAGTCCTACTCTCTGGCTTGCTAGCCAGTGACCTTGGGCAAGTGGCATAACTCAGAGACTCCGCTTTCTTGTCTGCATGAAGGGGGCACCCAACACACAGAGCCACTGTGGGGCGTCCAGTTGAGGGCTTGGCATGTAGTAGGTGCTCAGTAAATAAATGTGCCTATATGGGGTGCCCGGGTGGCTCAGTAGGTTGAGCGTCCGACTTCAGCCCAGGTCACGATCTCGCGATTTGTTGAGTTCGAGCCCCACGTCAGGCTCTGTGCTGACAGCTCGGAGACTGGAGCCTGCTTTGGATTCTGTGTCTCCCTTTCTCTCTGCGCTCCCCCCTCAAAAATAAATAAACATTAAAAATTTTTTTTCAATAAAATAAAATAAATGTGCCTATTGTCGTGGTCAACCTGACCAGTCTAGTGGCTTCAAGGCCAAGCTGCTACTAACTCTTTCGGCCTTGGGGAAGCCCATCCCCCTCAGAAGTGGGGGGCGGGGGAGTGGTCTCAGCGGTCTCTTGAGTCCCTCTGAAGCTCCCGTTCTGTGACCTGCACCTGCTGTGACTCCCCAGTCACTTCTCTTTCTAGCACTAGACTGTGGCCTTCTGTCCCCGCTGCCCGGCAAACATTCCACCCCTGCAGGGACAGGCAGGTGGAGGCAGGTAGCACTGCGGGCAGGAGGTGAGCTTGGCTTGGCCGGGACAGTAGAGGCGCTCATGCCGCCACAGTGAGGGAAGGCCCAGGACAAAGGTCATCCTTCCCCCCAGGCCAGAGGTCATTCCCACCTTTCAGATAAGCCAGAAAAGCTCCCTGGATTTAAGAGCTTATGGAGAGTTTAATTAAAGAAACTCATTGTTACTTTTGAAAAAAGAAAGAAAAAAAAAAAAAAAACCTTATGCCTGCATTGATCCTCCCTTGAAAGATATTTGCTCCCACAGAGCATCGGGCTGAGAGGGAGAAAGAGATCCACGGAAGGGCCACGGATGGACATGCTTGGGCGAGAGACCCGGCTGCCTAGGTCTGCAGTCTGGTGGCCAAGCCCTGCCATGTGGGAGGGGTTTGCCTCCTGATGCATTCAAAGAGGGCTGGAGGCCTCCCTGGCCAGTCCCCAGGGCCCCGCTGGCCGGCCCTACCTTCTCGCTGTGCTTCTATCTGTCCTCTGTCCCCGAGAGAAGCTGGGGTGGCCACAGTGACCTAGCAAACAGTCTGGGTCCTGGGCAAGCAGCTCGGGGCAGTGAGCTCTGTCTGCTGCTGGGAGTCTTCTGAGACCTCACAGATGGCCTAGCTGACCTTGGTGTGGTTGGAGTGCTGGGAGAGGCTGGGCTCCCAGACAACCCCGTTGCACCCCTGAGTTATTGGGGCGTGGGGCAAGGCCGCCATCCCCAGCCCCCCGCCTGACGCCTCCATCATCTTCCACCACCACCACCCGGGCTGCCCTGGGGTCCCCAACCCTGGGGTTGGCCATTTGACCTCTCTGTGTCTCAGGAGGTGAAGTCATCTGTAAAATGGGGGCTTTCATGAGGCCACAGAGAGAGGCAGTGAGGCACTGAGGGGTACCAGGGTAGACTCTGCATGTAAAAGGCGGCAACCTTTGAGCACAGGGGGACATTGGAAGATGCGGGGTGTCTCTGGGGATTGAGGAGCAGGAGGCAGCCAAGCTCTGGACAGGGCAGAATCTAAGATCTGGAAACCGGGCCACAGGCCCCTGGCTCCTTCCTTCCCTGAGAAAAATGGCGGCTCACTAAGCCCAAATGGAGCCAGTGCCCTTTTTGGTCCTGCCTCTGATCATCTGAGAGAGCGAATTGAATCTGTCCTCCTTACGCCTGCCTTGTCCATACACACAGGCCGAACCCTTGGCTGGGATCCCGACCCTGAGGTGAGGGAAGTGAGGTTCCCAGAGGCTCTCCTCGGGCAGAAAGTCACTCCCAATGAGTCCCTGACAAGTGTCTCTGGCTGTGGTCTGGGAGTCTGGAAGCACTGGGGGATGCGGTCGGGTCTAGCCCAGTTCAGCACCTTGGACAAGACACCCTAGTTTCTGATTCCGCCTGATGCTGGCTGCCCCCCTGCCCTGCCTTCCTCCCAGTGAGGCCAGCACGGGGACGCCAAATGGCCCAAGTGGGACTCACATCCTCAGGCTCCTCGCCAAGAGCAGGCTATCCGCTGTCTACCCAAGGTAGGGACTGAAGCAGGCATTCACATATGAAGGTGTTCTAAAATCCAGGTTTTATTTCTATTCCAGCTGTGGTGAGGCCAACAGATCAGGACACGACTGCTGTTGGAAAGGTCGTTTGGGAGACTCCTGGCCCCCAGGAGGCGGGGGGGGGGGGGGCGGTGGCGACGTATGGGGTTGTGGAGCTGTCCCCAGGTATCTGGTACCCAGCCCTGGGGTGATTAAGGCAGCTGGATCGTGGCCCAGAATGTGAGAGCCCAGGAAAGGAGGTTGAGGGTTTGCGTGTGAAGGGCATCATCACAGGTACGTCTTTTATGGTCACCAGGACTTGGCTAATCCTGGGAGGGACAGTCCTCTCCAGGGTCAGCAAAACCCCCAAGATGACAAAGCATAGACGATACGGAAAATTAAAAGGCATGATTAATACAGAAGGAAGGAAGTCTGGGCAGAGGAGCCACAGGGCCCAAGCACCTGGGCAGCAACTGACCCCCTAGAGGGTCCCACTTGCCCAGTGAGGAAGGACTGAGGTCCCTGAGGAAGGATGCTAGTGTGGGGCCAGTCGGCCCCGTGTCCGTCCCCAAGGCCCACTCCTTCTGCCTGACATGCTCCTACTTATCTCTCCACATCCGGCCCTGGCCTCCATCTACCTTGCCAGAGCGGCCTGGTCTGGCTGTACCCAGGCCAGTGTGGGGCGGCCGCTGGCAAGGTCAGCTGCCTGACACGTTTCATGTAGCCCGGCCAGGGACAGCCTGGGCTCAGGAGTCAGACCCGGGTCTGAGACTAAGCTTCACGGCTGGGGCACCTGACATGCATTACCTAATCTCTTTAGACCTCCGTTTCCCCACCTGCAAAATGGGACCAGTAACAGTGGCATCTTCTAGGGGTGCACGGTGGGCAAAATGAGACGGTACTCACAAAGCTCTTAGTACACGGCACGGCACGGCACAGAGGCCACTCTCGGTAAGAGGAAGCTAATACTAAGATTATTTTAAAGGCTCTTTATGATCTGCCTGCTCACCCTGCCTCCACTCGGGACTTTCCATGGTTTGTCCATGCTCCCCACACTGTCATTTGCCTCCAGACCTTCGCACATGCTGTTCCCTTTGGCCAGGATGCTCTTCCCTGCTCTGCTCTCCCTGCCTCTTTCCCTGGCTAACTCCCACTCTTGCTCGGATGTTCTCTCCATCAGGATGCCTTCTCTGACCCTGACCCCTCACCCGGGGAGGTGTCCCTCTCACAGGTACCCAGCACACCCTGTCCCCACCTCCGACGGGGCACGGACCACCCCGGATTGCAACCTCCTGCTTCCCCCTTGAGCGGACCCAACTGAGCTCGTGCGATTGTGTTCGTTTCCCGCGGCTGCCGCAACAAGTTACTCCAAACTGGGTGCCTAAAAACAACAGAAAAAGTATTGTCTCGTGGCTCTCGTAGTCCGGAGAGATTCAGTGGCGGTCTCACTGGGTCAAAATCAAGGTGTCCGCGGTGCTCCCTCCTCCCCCTAGGGAAGAATCTGCTCCCTGCTTCTTTAGTTTCCGGTGGCCGTCAGCTTTGCTGGGCTTGTGGCCATATCGCTCCAGTCTCTGCCTCTGGCTTCACCCCCTTTCTCTGTGGGCCCCACGTCGCCCTCTGCCTGTCTTATAAACACACGGGTAATGACATCTAGCGCCCGCCCGCATAACCCAGGATGATCTCCTCAGCGTAAGACCTATAGTCAGTCACATCTATGAAGACCCTTTTTCCAAGACGTCATTCGATCTTTTGCCGTATGAGGTGATATTCACAGGTCCTGGGGATTGGGAAGTGGATACACGAATCTCCCGCTTTTCAAAAGCTCACATTCCTCCACTTGTACGAAGAGCCCACAGCGGCACCCGGGTGGCTCAGTCGGTTAAGCTTCCGACTCTTGGTTTCGGCTCAGGTCGTGATCTCGTGCTTCGTGAGTTCGAGCCCCGCATCGGGCTCTGTGCTGACAGCGCTGAGCCTGCTTGGAATTCTCTCTCTCCCTCTCTCTCTCTGCCCCTCCCCTCCTCGCTCTCTCTCTCCTCTCTCTCAAAATAAATAAAGAAACTTAAAAAACGTTTTAAAGGCCCATTTTAGTACCTGTTTTCACTAACTGAAAGAAATCCAAAAAGGATTTTTGCTTTTATGAGAAAAAAAGGCAAAAATAGTGCTCCGCGTATGTTCTGCCGCGAGCCATTAGAGAGGCAGCTCACACCCAGCAGCCGGAGTGGTCCCGCCAAGCTCCTCCCGGGGAACCACGCTCGGCATCTCAGCACCCAGCCGCCATCACTTTGGACTGTGTCTGTGAGCGTCGGTGCTTCATCTCAATTTGTTTCACGCATCCATTAGCAAGATATACCTTGAGGTACCAGAAAAGCCTAAGAGATTGTTTTTGTGAGGGGGCTGGGGATGCTCGGATTTTTTCCATAGAGGGGCGCTTGGGGGGCTCAGTCGGTGGAGCGGCCGACTTCGGCTCAGCTCATGATCTCGCGGTCCGTGAGTTCGAGCCCCGCGTCGGGCTCTGTGCTGACGGCTCGGAGCCTGGAGCCTGCTTCCGATTCGGCGTTTCCCCCTCTCTCTGCTCCTCCCCTGCTCACGCTCTGTCTCTCTCTCTCTCTCTCTCAAAAATAAATAAACATTTAAAAAGTTAAAAAAAAAATTTTTTTTTCCATATACATTGATGGTAATTGGTTCTGTGCCTGAAACCACTTGGGTTTACGAAAGGTTTCATGGGAGCATGCCGCTTTCAGACAGTGGAAGAAAGCGTCTGTGCCTGGCCGTGGTTTCAGCCAAACACAGGGCCCGTGTCCTGTTCGCTGCCGGGTTCCCAGTGCCGATCGCACTGGGATCGCTTACACACAGTGCTAGGTAAACACCTGTGGCTGGGCTGAGTCAAGGCCGTGCAGGGTGGGTGGCAAAGGCTTTCCACTCGGCCAGGCTGGATGGGGCAGGAATCGTAGCCTCATAAAGCTGGAAAAGAGCATTGGATTCAACCCCCCTCATTTTCCTCTTGTTTTTGAAGCACAGAGACAGGGAGCTGAAAAGCTCATTTGTGCCCAAAACACCGGAGAGCAGGTTTCTGATGCCGGGGTTCCACGTCAGGGGTACCAGCCTCACAATTTTGCCAGCCGGAGGCAGCCCAGACCCCGTCCAGCACCACTGCCCCAACCCCCACGGGTGCCACCGGGTCGTGGCAACAGGGAAGGGCTGAGCGCAGACTTCCAAAGGCCGCTCACGCCGGCCTCTCCGCAGCTGCTGGCTTCCGAACCCCATTTTTGTGACTTCTCTTTGGAATATTGACCGTATTCCCTGCTGGCCTTCCTGTTTGTCAGTCAGGCTTTTGTTCAGACAGGTCCTCCCTGAGGCAGCCGGGGTCACCTTCACATCCCGCCGGCCCTGCCAGAGGGTCTCCTGGCCACAGAGAAAGGCAGGGAAGAAAGGCCGGACCCTGGGGAGACCCCAATCGATAGGGGTCTTTCTTCTGGCACGGCAGCGGCCCAGCAGCGGTGCTGGCTTCCGGGCAGAGGTGGGGAGGGGCTCCGGCACCTTTGTGCAGCCGGGGCTCTGCAGGCCGAGGGAGAAAAGAGCCGGGCCCTGCAGAGGCACGGGGCCATTGCAGAGAGCTCGGGCAGGGCTCACGATGCGGCAGAGGCTTCAGCACGGGCCGGCCGGGAGGGGCAGGGCAGTCCTGGGCCGGGGTCCGAAGGCTGGTCGTGCAGGCCTCCAAGGGTTATGCACCTGCTGCCCAGTGTCCTGGGGATAAAACCAGGCAGCTTGGGGTACCCAGTGGAGGCTATGAGCTCCGGAGTCAGGCAGGCCTGGGTCGAATCCCGGGGCGAGCTCCTCCACGCCTGGTCTCAGTCACCGCGTCTGTAAAATGGGGATGACGCCCGTGCCTCCTCATAGGCTGCAGGAGGAAGGAATCTCTCGCCGTGACGTCCACGGTCAGGCACTACCACGACAACAACGTGTCCAACTTTCCTGCTCCTCCAGGCAGGCTCCACGCTCTGGCCAGACTGAACTTCCCTCTGCTTCTGGAAGCTTCCATGCCCTCTCACTCTTCCAGGCTTATGCACGTGCTGTGGAATACTCTCCCGGCTCCTCTTACCCAGGTCTCAATGTCACCTGCTCCAGGAAGCTCTCCCGGGTTAGGCGCCCTCGAGTCCTGCCCCGCCGTGTGCCCCGTGGCGCCCGTGCCTCCCGCGTCCGCACGCTTCTCACGCCGGATGGGTGGGTTGCGGTCGGTTGTCTGTCTCTCCCACAGGGCTCCCGTGAGTGGGAGCATCTGTCTCGCACGCGCCCGTATTTCTGGCACCAGGTGCCCGAATGAATGATGTTCGCACGTCACAAACGAGTGAGCTTGGCAAACCGGGCAATTCCGTCCCGAGTGTCAGGCCTGACTGTGACCGGGTCGGGGCTGACGGAAGTCCCAGCTGCCTGGCGTGCGGGGGTGATGGCCTGTTTGCTCAGTTTTCAGGGGAAGGTGAGCTACTTCCTGGAAAGAGGGCTGTTTCCCATGCCGCCCACGGAGAAGGTGAGAGCTCTGAGCCCGGCAAGCCGGGGTTCAGGTCCCGACTCCCCCACCTCCTCCCTCAAGGCTGACGGGGGGGGGGCTCCCCTGTCATAAATACTACCTGCCCCTTAGGAATCAGCCGTGATGTTCCAGCACCCTGCACAGCGTCCAGCTTGGAGCAGGTGATCAATTTTTCAAAAGCAACAAATGTTAATTTTTTAAAAGACTGTAAATCAAAAACACGTTTTACATCGTCTCCTTCGACTTCTTCAGCCGACCCCCCCATATGCAGCTCAATAATTCTTTCCCCCGTGACATTATCTTCAAAATAATGTCTTCAATTTATAATTTATTGGGAGTTTTTTTTTTTCCCCCCGAGACAGACATCTTCCAGTTTTGATCTAAAGAATACAATCAACAAAATTAATATTTAAATCCAGAAAGCTCCAATTCTGGTGACTGAGCTCAGGGATTTGAATCAACGGCAAGATTTTTAGACCTTCTAGGCTCTGCGTGAGGCACTTTTTATATGAATCTGCTGGGCCAAGGAGGACAGGAAACCTGCCTCCCCCTGCCTCTCAATTCCCCTCTCCCCCCCAGCGTGTCGCCTCCGTCCCAACATTCCCACCCGCCTCCGGCTGGAATGCTTGGCAAGGAGAGGTGCTATTAGTAAGGACTCTGGCGTGACAGCCTTGAGCCAGGACAGTCATGGGCAAATGGGGAGCTCTGGTCCCCCTCCTGACGGCTGCCGTCACTGAAGAGTCCCAGCCTCCTCTCCCACAGAGCCCCACTGGCCTCAGAATCCCCTCCTGCCCCAGGGAGCCTGTCTACCTCATCTTCCAGACTCGCTAGACAGGATGCCCCACGCGGTCAGCACTTCCGTCCGTTTTCTTCAAAGCATGTCCCCAGAACATGGCCTAGAATGGTGCCTGGCCCACGGTCTGGGCTCCAGACGTGTATGTTGAATAAGCGAATGAAGCAGAACAGATGTGCAGGAGGAAGCCTTTTGCCAAGCCTGCCGAAAACAGTGGTGAGCATACCTCTCGGCAACAAGATGTCCTTCCGTGGTACACAGGCGCAAACTGGTCCGTCCACACAGCGGAACACTGCTCTGAGCTACGGAGCCTGGAAAGTTGCGTGTCCGTGAGTCCGCGAAAGAAAGAAGCCAATCTGAGGGCTCCGCACCCCGTCTGACTCCAGCCGTGTGACATTCTGGAAAGTCAGCACTGTGCCGACAGTACAAAGACTCCCGGTTGCCAGGAGTCGGGGAGGCAGGAGGGACGAAACGGGGCAGTGAGACGAGGCTGTGTGATGTTAGAAGGGCGGATGCGTGTCGTCACGCATTTGTCCAGACCGTTGAGTGTGTCCGAAGCAACGGTGACCCCTGATGTAAAGCGTGGACTCTGGGCGATAATGACGTGTCCCTGGAGGATCGGTGGGGGGTAACAAGAGGTGCACCTGCCACTCTGGAGGGGGGCGTCCACGGCAGGGGAGGCGTGTGCGTGAGGGAGGCGGGGCATGCGGGAAATCTCTGTACTTTCTGCTTAGTTTGGCTGTGAACCCAAAACGGCCCTAAAAATAAATACATAAATACATAAATAAATAAATAAATAAAGTCTGGGTTTTTTTTTTTAATTTTTTATTTATTTTTGAGAGCGAGAGACAGAGGGTGAGTTGGGGAGGGGCAGAGAGAGAAGAGAGGGAGACACAGAATCCGAAGCAGGCTCCAGGCTCCGAGCTGTCCGCACAGAGCTGGATGTGGGGCTCGAACCCACGAACCGTGAGATCGTGACCTGAGCCGAAGCCGGACGCTCAACCGACTGAGCCGCCCAGGCGCCCCTGGATTTTGTTTAAAACCCAGTTCTAATTCCTATTTTGTAGCTAAAATTGGAATGACTGTAAGAATTCTCACTCCATCTGAATAAAATCGCCTAAGTCCCCTGGCGTTTTGGGAGACCTGTACCCCACCCCCCACCCCCCACCCCCCGTCCCTCTTTTAAAGTGCATCTCCTCGTTCAAAATATGAAACATTTTGGCTTTGTTCCAGCTCCACGCAGTGGGCCCCCTCCCCTTTCACGGCACAGATATCCGGCTACATGTGATACGTTTGTTTACTCGTTTTTCTAACAGCTTTGTTGAGGAATAATCCACAGGCACATGTTTCAAGTGTTCGGTTTGATTCTTTCTCTGCCCGTGAAACCATTGCTATCATGAAGCTCTTGAAATACCTGTGTGGGCTGACTAGGGTTCTCCCAAAAATTCTTACGTGGGAGGGGTGCCTGGGTGCCTCAGTCGGTTAAGCTTCCGACTTCGGCTCAGGTCACGATCCCACGGTTCGTTGAGTTCAAGCCCCGCGTCGGGCTGTGTGCTGACGGCTCAGAGCCTGGAGCCTGCTTCGGATTCCGTGTCTCCCTCTCTCTCTGCCCCTCCCCTGCTCGCACTGTCTCTCTCTTTCAAGAATAAACGTTGAAATAATTTTTTTTAAAGAATGGAAATTCTAGTTATATAAAAAAAAATTCATATGTGGGAGTCCTAACGCCCAGGACCTCAGAATGTGACCATATTGGTGATGGGGTCTTTACAGAAGTGATGAAGTTAAAATGAGATCACTAGGGTGGACCCTAATCCGACATGACTGGTGTCTTCATAAGCGGAGCTAGGGACACAGACACGTAGAGGGACGACCGTGTGAAAACACAGGGAGAAGAGGGCGTCCGCACGCCCAGGAGAAGGGCCTCAGGGGGAGCCACCTTCTGCTGGGCAAGCCACCCCGTCTGTGGTGCTTCATTACGATGGCCTAGCAAACAAATACAATCGTCCCTCCCAGCCCCCAGCCCCCAGATAACCACTGACCTGCTCTGTGTCACTGACTTCTCTCCCTCGGCATCATTATATTGTATCAGTTCATTCCCTTTTGTAGCTAAGTGCTGGTACAGTGACTTGATATGTTATAGTTTTGAAATTTGTGACAGCCAAAACCTGGGAAAAGTCCAGATGTCCATTAACAGATGAACGGATATTTCCTTGTGATTCATCTCTTCCTCCCTCTTGGACACTCCAGGAGAGCCGGGACCTTGCTCACGGCTACGTCCATGGCATCCAGGAACCCAGGCCTGGCGCATGGTAGGCCCTCAATAAACAGTGGCTGTGTTAATGATGGAAAGGCTCGTTGCCATGGAGAGGATGTGGCCTGACCCCTGAGGCCAGGTGCGCTCCTGTCCCGGGAACACAGCCTCCGTCGGCATGCCGGGTCAAGCCCTGCTCTGTCTCCCGGTCCTGGGCCAGACACAGGATCTGTCCCTCTGGGAAGCTATCCTGGCAGTTCCTGCCTGCGAGGACTTTTCCCCTTCACTCATGCCCTACCCCTGTGGTCCAGCTGGGGAGGGCCGGACATTCACCAGGCACCTGTCGTCAGCATCGTGCTGGAGGCTGGGCGGACAGGCGCCGAACTCACAGTCAGGTGGAAAAGCCCAAATTAAATGATACTGTATGTATCAGCCTGTACCGTAAAGGGCAGGAATCCCGGTGGGAGGAGCGGATAATGGTGGAGGAACTTAGTTTCCTTTGGGGGCTGTCTTAGGGGGGACCGCCAGGCCAAGGCAAGGGTTGAAGAGAGACTGGGCGCCGTGGGACAGAGTTGGGGGAGAGGTCCATGCGCGTGTGCAGGCCTAGAGGGGACAAGTCATGGCCCATCGCCATGACTGAAGGAGGGTGTGTGTGCCCAGGGAACCGTGAGCACAGAGAGGGGCACCAGGGAGGGCCAGGGCAAAGACAGGGATTTTGTTCTAAGCCCCCTTGTCTCCTGGCTTCCGCTGCGTTTCTCGCCCGGAGCCGAGGCCGCGTCTCTCTCCAGCCACGATTCGCTTCTGCGTGTTGGGACCCTTAGGTCCCTCACACCCCTCGCACCCTCCAACACACCCAACACGACCAGGTCCGTGTTAGGCAGATAATTGGACATTTCTGGATCGATGGGTTGCTGATGTGGATTGATCACCTCATTCTCATGCGGGGGAAGGGGAGACTTTGCCAGGAAGGGCGCCGCGTCCTTTGGGGACGACAGTGGCTTCAGAAGAAGTTCCCATAGAGAGAGTGGGACTCTCCTGCCGAGCAGGGCTGGGAGTAGGCCGGCAGAGGGTTTATTCACAGGCAAAGTGGGGTTTCTCGCCACACCCCTGTACTCCCCAGCGGAACAGGGGCTCTTAAGAATGCTCCCGCTGTGCCGGGGTCCAAATTCACCCTCCGTCTCCTACGCCTTGAGAACCGCTGAACGTGTGGAATTTATTCAAATAACAGGGATTTATCTCTGCAGGCAAAGGATAGGGTTGGAAGAATAGACCAGAAAATGGGGGGAAGGAAGTATGTGTCTATGTGATGCTCTTTTCCCTTTTTGTCACGGGAACAGCTTTCCTCGCTCACTTGTTAACGACACACTCCCTCCCGCCAGGCCCCAGAGCCCCGTCCGTCCCCGGGACACCACACACTCGCCACGTTGCTGTGTTCTCTGAGAAATACCACAGCTCTGGGCTAGGGGAGGGATCAATGATGTTACAAGGTGATCGTGGGGGAAACCGCAGAGGGAAAGGTACGGATGCCGATCCAGAGGGAGAAGAGACTGTGTAGAAAATCTGAGAACCCCAGAACTAGATGCGGGGGTGGAGGATGCCTGGGATTCGAGAAGGAAAATCTTAGGATATTAAAAAAAAAAAAGAAAGAAAGAAAGAAACAAACAAAAACAAAAAGAGACATCTGCCCCCAGTAGGGAAGAGGCAAATTGAACTTTACCAGCTAGAAATATAAATAGGTTCAAGAAAGGTTTTTCATAAAATATTCAAAACTAGAAAGGACCTTAGGAATTATGTAGTCTCGTGGTGCGAAACATTTGTTTGGGTAATTTAGCATCAAACCTCTTTTATTTTTCAGAATAAAAAACACAAAGCCTTTTAGAGCTGCTTTGGCACGAGGGGAGGGGCTTTCGCCACTGGACCCCACGCCCGCTGCTCCTGACCCCCCAAGACCTTTGGGGCACCCCCGAGGGGCAGCGGCTGAACGGGGCTGGTGTCCCTCACACGCCAGGGGAAGAAGCAGAGGCTGAGGGGGGGTGAAGGGAGCCCCACGTGATGCTGACCGCCCGGTGATGGCGGGACCGATGGGACCTGGGAGGTCACAGCCACTTGTGCTCACAGCGCCCCAGGCCTCCCGAAAGTTTCCCTGAGACTCTGACCAGGGGCTCCGTGGCCAGACTGCCTGAGATGGGGTGGGGGAACCCCAGCCTGGTTCCCGCAACTTGGACAGGCCGGCTTGTCCCTCGTGTTCCCTGTCGGCCCAGTGGGAGTAATTACAGGACCTACCGTGGGGCGGGGGGGGGGTTATGGTCTGAAGGAAGGGATCAGAGCACGTCGAGCAAAGAGCTGGACAGCCAGCATGTGCTCGGGGGAGATCGACCTCACTGTTGCTGTCACTTTCCCCCTCCTTTCCCTCGCCAGCTCCTCGGAGGGCAGCTGTGAGGATGACGGGAGAGAACATTTCAGAAGCACCCGCCGGTGTCCAGAGCAAAATATCACACTTATTATTATCGTTTGTTCTCACAGCTAACGTTATTACTAGAATTAAGCCTCCCTCGGGGCGCCTCGGTGGCTCAGTTGGTTACGCGTCCGACTCGTGGTTTCGGCTCAGGCCATGATCTCACGGCTCGTGGGTTCGAGCCCCACATCGGAGCCTCCGTGCTGACCGCGCAGAGCCTGCTTGACATTCTCTCTCTCCCTCTCTCTGCCCTCCCCCGCTCGCTCTGTCTCTCTCAAAAATAAAATAAATAAGCTTTAAAAATTAAAAAGCAAGAAAGAACTAACCCTCCCTATTGACCCACAAAGAGGGTGAGGTGTGATTGCCGTGTTACAGGTGTGGAAACTGAGGCACAGGGGCTTGAACGATTTTCCCAAAGTCTCAAGGGTAGTGACTGAAAAAGCCAAGCGGCCCTTAGATTTCCTCCCCAGGGCTCAGTCCGCCCCAGCAGGGTATGACGTGGGGAGAAGGGAGGGCTCCGGAGGGTAAGAACGGGGACGGGCGGGCCCCTCTCCACTCCTGTCCCCGTGCACTTCCGCGGGACCAGCTGCGCCATCCTTCCGTGGGACCGTGCCGCCCTCTGGTGGCGCTGTGCGCACATGACTCTGGCCAGCTGACCGGGGACCAGAGGGGCGCTCTCTCCTGCCCATCGCGTCCTAGAGCTGCGGACATATGTCACCAGGGGCCGAAGGAGAAGGACCACGGGAAGTCCCCCGCCCCGGACTGAGGTCAGCCACCGCCAGAGCCGCCTGCAGGAGCCGACTAGGTGCTGGGAGAGGGTGTGACTGGAAATGGGGCCGGGTCACGGAGCAGCATGGAGTCCTTGCTTAGGTGCTTCGGCTCAGGTGCGCAGGTGTGTGTGGATGTGTGTGCATGTGCACGTGTGTGTGCGCGTCGCGGCGGGGGGGGGGGGACCGTGTCGTGGCAGCATGACTAGGTGGGAAGGAGAACAGAAGGACGGAATTCTAGCCCATCCCGTGTCCCTCGTCACCCGCAAACCCAAAGCAGCAGGTAGGTGGAGTTTAAGGAAATGCTGGAACTCCTTCCAGGGAAGTATTCTGCAGCTGCATCATCATCACACGGGCCAAAAGCCAAGAGGCTGGGGCCCCTGGGGGGCCCAGTCGGCTAAGCATCCGACCCTTGATTTCAGCTCAGGTCATGACCTCACAGTTCGTGAGATCGAGCCTCGCGTCGGGCTCTGCTCTGACAGCTCAGGGCCTGC
Source organism: Leopardus geoffroyi (assembly GCF_018350155.1). Taxonomy (NCBI): domain Eukaryota; kingdom Metazoa; phylum Chordata; class Mammalia; order Carnivora; family Felidae; genus Leopardus; species Leopardus geoffroyi. The sequence continues at coordinate 89,744,257 of NC_059342.1, read as the reverse complement.
TTGGGATTCTCTTTCTCGGCCCCTCCCCTGTTTGCACTCTTTGTCTCTCTCGATAAATAAACAAATAAACATCAGAGGCGCCTGGGTGGCTCGGTCGGTTGAGCGTCCGACTTCGGCTCGGGGCGTGATCTCACGGTTCGTGTGTTCGAGCCGATTTCCTAGGATGGGATTGTGGGTCCTTTACCTGCCCCCCTCCTCCCCCTCCCCTTTTTTTGCTTCTCTGTATGTTTACGTTTCTTTCCACAGTGAAAGTATTCTAGATTTTGTAATAGGAAAGAAGCAATAAAAGCTATTCTCATTAAAGGGAAAAGGCTGCGAGTGCAGATTCTGGGTGGTGGGTTTTGCAGGAAGGCACGCACGTCGGGTGGCAAAGCCAGAGTCTAAGAGTATTACAGCCGCGTGGGGAAAAGGTGGGGACTTGGAGCCTTTTGTCCAGTGCTGCCTCCGCCTGCTTCATCCGTCTAGAAGGGCAGCGGCCGTTTTACTGACACAAACGTGGAAGCATGGCACGACTTCATGAGTCACCGCACCGTGTCACTCCTCCAGAACTCAACCAAGTGACTTTCCCTCCCTCGGCTTTGTAACAAGTTAGAAGACTCACAGTGGCTTCGGTGACAGTGGCTTTGACGGCCACGGGCGGGAGTCAGGAGCTCTGGCTTCTGGTCCTGGCCTTTCCCCTGATCAGATGATGCTCTGTGAATCAGCCCTTAACATGGGCTTCCCTCTGGCCTTTCTGTAAAGGCATTCGACTGCAGTATAAATGTTTTCTCCCTGTCTCTGAGAGCAGCCACTATGGTGACACTTATTTTTCCCTCGAGGACGCAGGTTTAAGAGCATATAAGAAACTTGACCAAGGAGAGCCTGGGTGGCTCAGTCGGTTGAGCATCCGACTTCAGCTCAGGTCATGATCTCGCGATCCGTGAGTTTGAGCCCCGCGTCGGGCTCTGTGCTGACAGCTCGGAGCCTGGAGCCTGCTTCGGGTTCTGTGTCTCCCTCTCTCTCTGCCCCTCCTCTACTCACACTCTGTCTCTCTCTCTCTCAGAAATAAATAAACACTAAATAATTAAAAAAAAAAAAAAAACTTGACCAAGACCCCTCAACCCACAAGTGACAGCATGGGAGTCACAGCCAGGACCGGGTTCTCCACCACCAGGCTGATTCTCCCTCTGGCGCTGATGGTTGGGGTTGTCTTATTCCTCCTTTATGGGTGTGGTAGACTGTGAAAACTAACTTTCTCCCCCCTCTAGGAAACCAGAGATTTCATAATTTATTTTTCAGAGCAGCAAGACTGAGGATAGAAAGGAACTCAAAGCTTCTCAGGTAAAGATGAAAGGAAATGTCACATAAAACTAGGAATGGTTGATCTTTTTTAAGTCTAAAGCATTGTCTTTTTGTTTAAAAAAAAAAAAAACAGCAATCTAAGTGGTGAGTTGATGTATTTGCCTGTCAGGAGTTTGGTAAATAAGTAAGGAATGCCTTCTGACATCCTGGGTTATATATAATGTGGAGGTTAAGTTTATCCAGGATTTTTATTGCCTGTGCCCTTTTGTTTTAAGTTTATTCATTTTGAGAGAGAGAGGGAGCGAGAGAGAAGAGAGAGAGAGAGAGAGAGAGAGAGAGAATCCCAAGCACTGCCAGCCCAGAGCCCGATACAGGGCTTGAACTCATGAACCGGGAGATCATGACCTGAGCCAAAATCCACAGTGGGATGCTCGACCAACTGAGCCACCCAGGCACCCCTGGCCATGCCCTTTCTTAATTTAAAGTGTGGATTAGTGAGGATAGAAGCTGATGGCCAGGACCAAGAGGATGAACCTGTCAGGGAAAGCATAAATTGATACAATGTTTCTAGAGGACAATATGGCAACATGTATCAACCTGTCACACATGCATATTTCCTGACCCAGAAATGTCACCCTCTGGCAAAGAAATATACGCAAGGATGCTCATAATAACGCGGTTTGTAATGATGAAAATTAGAAATAATGTGAACTCTAACAATATGGACTTGGTTCAATAAAATACGGCACATGCACCCAGGGAGATACAGCACGGCTTTTATAAACAAAGATGCGGAAACTAATAATAGTGGCTGCTGTTGGGGAGGGTGGAAAGCCTACTTTTCATGGTCTACAGTCTTTAGGATTAAAAAAAAAAAAAAGTTGTATTTTGAGATCACTGTAGATTCACATGCAGTTGTAAGAAAAAATACCTAGAGATTCCCCAGGAGGCTTCACCCAGTGGTAACATCTTGCAAAATTATATAACGTTGCAACATCTCAACTAGGATGTTGACGTTGACACAGTCACTAGGATACTGACATTGACACGGTCAAGACAGGGGACCCGTTGCCACAACCACGGACCGTGTGCTCTTTTGTTAATGTCGACGGTGGAGAGCTCTGTGTATATTCCAGAAACTAACCATTTCTCAGATATGTGGTTTGCAAATATTTTCTCAGTCTGTAGCTTGTCTTTCCAATCTCTCTCTCTTTTTTTAATGTTTATTTATTTTTGAGAGAGAGAGACAGAGTGTAAGCAGGGGAGGGGCGGAGAGAGGGAGACACAGAATTCGAAGCAGGCTGCAGGCTCTGAGCTGTCAGCACAGAGCCCAACACGGGGCTCAGGCTCATGAACCATGAGATCGTGACCTGAGCCGACATCAGACACTTAACTGACTGAGCCACCCAGGCGCCCCCTTTTCAATCTCTTAAAAGAGCTTTTAGATCCAAGTGTTTTTCTCCTAATTTCTCCTAAAAGTCTTAAACTTTTACATTTTACATTTAAGTCTGATCTACTGTAAGGTAATTTTTGTATAAGGTATGAGACTTAAGGTGATGTTCATATTTTTGCCTGTGGAAGATCAGTTGCTCTAGGACCTTTCGTCAAAGAGGCTATCTCTCGTGGCGCCTGGGGGGCTCAGTCGGTTGAGCGTCTGACTTTGGCTCAGGTCATGATCTCGCGGTCCGTGAGTTCGAGCCCCGCGTCGGGCTCTGTGCTGACGGCTCAGAGCCTGGAGCCTGCTTCCGATTCTGTGTCTCCCTCTCTCTCTCTCCCTTCCCCTGCTCATGCTCTGTCTCTCTCCCTCTCTCTCCCCAAAATAAATAAACATTAAACATAAAAAAAAAAAAGCCATCTTTCCTTCCCTGAATTCTTTCCGAGCTTTTGTCAAAAATCAGCCGGGCATACTTGTAGAGATCTATTTCTGGGTTCTCTATTCATATGTATTATGCATCAAAAATTAATTTTAAAGCTGCGTTGATTATATAGATCTATACTTATTATTAGGGGAAAACATCCATAATACATGGAGTAGAAAAAAATCTATTTCGTGGGGCGCCTGGGTGGCTCAGTCAGTTAAGCGTCCGACTTCGGCTCAGGTCACGATCTCGCGGTCCGTGGGTTCGAGCCCCACGTCGGGCTCTGCGCTGACAGCTCAGAGCCTGGAGCCTGCTTCCGATTCTGTGTCTCCCTCTCTCTCTGACCCTCCCCCGTTCATGCTCTGTCTCTCTCTGTCTCAAAAATAAATAAATGTTAAAAAAAAAATCTATTTCGTATAATCTAATTTTGTTAAAACTGTTTTTTCAAGAGTGCCTTTGTGCACGTGCGTGAGGTCTCCTCCCAGGAAAGACCCTGAAACAGTGTTTCCCAAACTGTGTTCCTGGGGATTCCTCTGACGGGCTTTAAGGGGGAGACTGAGTTAAAGCTGGATTCAGCACGTCTACACCGCTGGTGAGCTCTTCCCAGGGACTTTTGACTATAGAATCCCCATTTTCCCCTATGAAGCCTCTCTCAGAGCTAGTGTTCAAGGGGCTTTCCTTTGGGAAACTGGTCTGAAAGGCTTTCTGCCAAAATATTAATGGTGGTTATCATGGAAATGCGGGATGTGGGTTAGTTTTCCCTTTTTCTTTCTCCTTCCAACTTCTTTTTCTAAAAAAGATTTTATTTAAAAAAATGTTTCTGTTTATTTATTTTTAAGAGAGAGAGAGAGAGAGAACCAGCAGGGGAGGGGCAGAGAGAGAAGGAGAGAGAGAATCCCAAGCAGGCTCCATGCTGTCAGCGCAGAGCCCAACTTGGGGCTCGATCCCACAAGGCTCAGACTCAGGAACCGTGAGGTCACGACCTGAGCTGAAATCAAGAACGGGACACGTAACCAACTGAGCCACCCAGGCACCCCTTTAAAATGTTATTTTTAAGGAATCTCTACACTCAACGTAGGGCTTGAACTCACGACCCTGAGATCAAGAGTTGCACGTTCCACCGACTGAGCCAGCCAGGCACCCCTCTCCTTCTAACATCTATTAGCTGGAAAAAAAATTTTTTTTTCTGCCACAAACAGGTGTTCATCGTATAAATGAAAGAAGGTAATAAAGATGTTTGGGGGAGGGGAGACCAGGTGCCAAAGGGCTAGAATGGAGAGGCAGGTAGGAGCCGGCTTGCGGAAGCAGGAAAGAAAGCCAGGCTGGCAAGCATCCCTGGTCAGGACTGCCAGTTCACCTCCAGGAGGGAAGGAGAGGGAGATTGGGGCCAGAATTCCCACAGGCATCCACAGTGCTGTGTGGTGATGGTGGCCATTGACATGCTTCACACTCCCAGCATGCCCTTGGGAAGACCGTGCTGTGTAGACAAGGGAGGAGCAGGGGCCACTGGGACATCAGGTCCTGATGGCACCCATCACGGGAGGGGGGACAGCAAGAGCATGAAGGTAAGCGGGAGGCTGGGGGCTGTCACATCTCTGAGACTTTGTAGAGTGTTTTGATTGAGTCAGCTTAGAGAAGAGACTCCGGCTAATTATATCCGCAGCTAGTTCTTTTTTCATTTTTTCATTTATTTTTTTATACCCTGCCTTGTTCTGCGGGGGAAAAAAATCCGATTAAGAATGGCTCACGAGGGTTCATAAAATCAGACAAGATAGCAGAAAATTAAATGCAGATGGAAGAAGGGAGGAGAGCAGGGACAAGTGCCAAGAGGAAGCAGCAACAGGCTTATTCTTGGCTCGCTCTTCGTTATCCCGCCGAACAAGATGGCCCTGTGGGATTCCTCACACGAGCTGGGGTAGCCAGGAACCACCATGCGCCCGGACCCAATCCTGCACGACACGTATCTACGGAGTGAAGAGCCTTCAATATATACCCATTGAGTGAATCTGCATCTGACGCTGAAACGTGAACACTGCCTCGGGTTTTCCTTGGTGCCTCTCAGGTTGCGCAATCGGGGGGACAGAGCTGAGATTCCCCAGGATTGAGATCTGTCTGGCTTGGAGACCAGCGTCCTCTCGGGAGGAGCGTTTGAAGAGGGGTAAAGCCCATCCTCCGAAGATGATTTTCCTTCACACCCGTTAAGATGGCTATTATTAAAACAAAACAAAACAAAACAAAACAAAACAGAAAACAAACGGTGCTGGTGAGGATGTGGAGAAATTCGAGATTTCGTGCACTGTTGGCGGGAAGGTAAACTGGTCCGGCCACTGTGCAAAACAGCCTAATGGCTCCTCAAAAAATTGAAAATAGAATTGCCATACGATGCAGCAATTCCACTCTGGGTATACAGGTCTTCCTTGACTTACGATGGGGTCACGTTCCAATAAACACATCATAAGCTGAAAATATCGTAAGTCAAAAACGCACTGACGACGCCTAACCTACCAAACATCGTAGCTTAGCCCGACCTGCCTTAAACGTACTCCAGACACGTACGTTGGCCGGCAGTTGGGCAAAACCCCCTAATGCAAAACTTCTTTTGTAATAAAATGTTCACTGTTTCATGTAATTGATTGAAAATCACAGGGGAAGTGAAAAGCAGAACAGTTGTATGGGCACAAAATAGTTGTCAGAGTTATCGGTGGTTTACTCTCGTGATCGTGTCAGGACTGGGGGGGCCCCAGCCCACCTCTGCCCAGCATTTCAACGAGAAAGGACTGTGCTGTGTAGCATTAGCCCAGGAAAAGGTCAACCTTCACAATTCAAAGCGTGGTTTCTACTGAATGTGTATTGCTTTCACACCACAGTGGAGTCAAAAAATAGTAAGTCGACCCTTGTAAGTAGGGCGCCATCGTATACCCCAAAGAATCAAAAGCAGGGACTTAGATATTTGTGTATCTATATTCATGCAGCACTATTCACAGTATCCAAAAAGTGGACATAATCCAAGTGTCCATCGAAGAATGAATGGATAAGCAAAATGGGAGATACATGTACACATACACACACTGGAATATGATTCAACCTTAAAAAGGAGGGGAATTTCTGGCACCTGCTATAACATGGATGAACCTTGAGGACACCTGTTTTGACGTGGGGGGGGGGGGTGCAAGTGAGCAAGGGACAGAGAGAGACAGAGAGAAGCAGAGCTCACCCGGGGCTCAAGTTCACCTGATGTGGGACTCGAACTCACCAACTGTAAGATCCTGACCTGAGCCACAGTTGTATGCTTACCAACTGAGCCACGCAGGCGCCCCTTGGGGGACGTTTTGCCAAGTGAAATAAGCCAGACACAAAAGGACAAGCGCTGGGACACCTGGGTGGCTGAGTCGGTGGCTCTTGAGGTCAGCCCAGGTCACGATCTCACGGTCCGTGAGATCGAGCCCCGTGTTGACCTCTGTGCTGACAATGGGAAGCCTGCCTAGGATTCTCTCTCTCCCTCCCTCCCCACCCCCTACAAATAAATATGTAATCTTAAAAAAAAAAAAAAAAAAAAAAAAAAAAAAAGGACAAGCACTGTATGATTGTGCTTACATGAGGCACCCAGAATAGTCAAATTGATAGAGACAGAAAGTAGACAGCTGGGCGCCAGGAGCGAGGGGAGGAGGGAATGGGGAGTTAGTGTTTTCCTGGATACAAAGTTTCAGTTTTGCAAGATACCAAGAGTTCTGGAGAGGGATGGCTGTGACGGATGCTCAACAGTGTGAATGCGCTTTAATGTCACTGAACTGTATGCTTAAACGTGGCTACCATGGGGGGCCCCTGGGTGGCTCAGGTGGTCAAGCGTCGGACTTCAGCTCAGGTCGTGATCTCATAGCTCGTGAGTTTGAGCCCCGCGTCCGGCTCTGTGCTGACAGTTCAGAGCCTGGAGCCTGCTTCCGATTCTGCGTGTCCCCCTCTCTCTGCCCCTCCCCTGCTCACGCTCTCTCTCTCTGCCTCTCTCTCTCCCTTAGAAATAAACATTAAAAAGATTTTTTTAAGTAGTACCATTTACAATGGTGAATGTTATGCCATGTGTATCTTATCGCCACTTGAAACTTTAAAGAAAAGAATAACTTGACTTCCAGAAGGAAGCTTTGTGCTGGGAAATGTGGGCCCACCCACTGTCCGGGGATGGGGGGGGGGAGGGCATTCAAGGCAGGGGCAGCTACACACAGAGTAAAGACACAGGGGCAGGAATCAACAGAGATATGCAGGGAGACAGAGAGAAAGGATATGAATGCAGAAAAACGAAAGTTGGGTAATGGGAAATGACATTCGGGGGTCATTTGGGGGAATTAGTAAACAAGATATACTTGTTAACACAGGATACGACCACAGGAGCTCAAGAGAGCAAAAGGAATCAGACAGAGTTCTTGTGACTTGGCCCCAGCTGCTGTGAGTATTCATAGCAGAGGGAATAGAACTGGGGTATATGAAGCCAGACAGAGGAACTGTTGCTCGATCTTATGGACAATAGGAAGCCATCATAGGTTCTGTGAGAGGGAGTCATGATTTGGAAAGACTGCTCCTCAGCATGCTTTTGAAATATTGAAGGGATGCTTGCCTCCCGTTAGTACCCATTTCAAACCGTTTGATAAAATACTGTCTTCACTGGGTGATGAGTTGCCAAGAGGGGCATTTCTCAGAGGTCCCGTTTCAGGTGAGACCTGAAGGATGAGAAGGGCCATCTCGACGAGGATGGAGGTAGGGGAGGGCGGGGGAAGAGTGTCCTCAGCAAAGGGAACAGAATGTGCAAAGGTCCGGTGATGGCAGGAGAGGAAAGCCCGTGGCTTTGGATGCCCAGAAGGAGCTGTGTGTGCCTGGCGGCTTTAGTGAGGGAGAGCAGAGGTGTGTGTGTGTGTGTGTGTGTGTTTAGTTATTTATTGTGAGAGAAAGAGAGAGAGCATGGAGAAGGGGCAGGGAGAGAGGGAGAGAGAATTTCCAAGCGGGCTCGACGCTGTCCACGCGGAGCCTGACTTGGGACTCGATCTCACGAACTGTGAGATCATGACCTGAGCCGAAATCAACAGTCAGATGCTTAACCGACTGAGCCCCCCGAGGCGCCCCAAGGGGAGCAGAGGTTGAAGACGAGGACAGGTGGCTCTCCTTTGTGCCAAGGGTGATGGGGAGCGGCTGGAGACCGACGCCATCAGGTTAGCACTGAGGAGACCTCTGTGGCCACAACATGGAGAAGAAGTTGCTAGAACAGACGGTGTGCAGGGGGGGGGGGGGCGGGGCTCACTCGGGCGGTATCGGAGTCACGCAGACCAGAGACGATGGAGGCCTGGACGAGGAACCGGGGAGCAGCGGTGGGGTCAGGGGGGAAGGGAAGGTCTTCGGGCGTTTGTAATTGACTGAATGGGCAAGATGGGCGCCCGGGCTTCTGGATTGGTTCCTGGAAGGGCTTAGGGTTTAGGGTTTGAAGCAGGTTCAGGGTCTGAGGTCCTGGGTCCAAGTTCGGACAGTCTCAGCTGAGCTGCCTACAAGACAGCCAAGGGGAGACGTCCACCAGCCGTGGGGGCTGGAGCCAAGGGGACACTGAGCAGAAGACTCGGGGAGGCACAGGGGTGGGGGTAGGACCACGGCAGCTACGGGAGTCCCACCAAGACGTGCGGTCCATGCTCCACCCCCTTGACTCTTGCCAGATCATGTGACTGCACTGACCCACACAGGACACAGGGATGGGGGGTTGACCCACACAGGACACAGGGGCAGGAGATTTGGCCGGGGGACACAGGGGCAGGAGAATCCCTGGGGGGATACAGGGGCAGGAGCATCCCCGGGGGAACCAGGGCAGGAGGGATATTCAGTCAGTACCAGGAGTTGCCCTTGACCGGCCTGGGAACTTCTGCTTCCAGACGCTCAGAGGTCAGCTGCCATGTGCCAAGTGCGTCTTCCAGAAGACCTTATGCCGTGAGAAACCCCAGCCAGGTGGAGAAGCCCCAGAGAATGAGATGCCCCCCGGGCACAGAGAACAGGGCCCAGGAGCACTGAGGCCCCAACAGGTGCCCGAGGAAGCCAACTTCCAAGCGAATCTTCTGGCGCTGCTCAGAGAAGACACGGGCTGCCCGGCGGACCCTTCCTGGCCCCCGACAGCTGCACAGATCAAACCACTAAGCCAGAAGGTAGTTTGTGGTTCAGGAACGCGGATGGCGAGCATAGACGGTGGCAGGTGGGGCACATTTTGGGAAACAGGCGGAGGAGTGGAGGGCCCACACTCAGCTCTGAGAATAACCCCAGAGCCAGTGGAGGGGCGTCCTGAGGTATGAGTAGTCAACAATATTGCCTCTTTTTCCTTTCTTTTTAAAGTTTACTTATTTTGTTTTTTGTTTTTTTTTTTATTTTTTTTTCAATGTTTATTTATTTTTGGGACAGAGAGAGACAGAGCATGAACGGGGGAGGGGCAGAGAGAGAGGGAGACACAGAATCGGAAACAGGATCCAGGCTCTGAGCCATCAGCCCAGAGCCCGACGCGGGGCTCGAACTCACGGACCGCGAGATCGTGACCTGGCTGAAGTCGGACACTTAACCGACTGCGCCACCCAGGCGCCCCTAAAGTTTACTTATTTTGAAAGAGAGAGGGAGAGAGAGAGAGAGAGGGAGAGAGAGAGAGAGAGAGAGAGAGAGAGAGAGATGGGGCGCCAGGGTGGCTCAGTCAGTTAGGCGCCCGACTCTTGATTTCGGCTCAGGTCATGATCTCACGGTTTGTGAGTTCGAGGCCTGCGTCAGGCTCTGTGCTGACAGTGCGGAGCCTGCTTGAGTTCTGTCTCTCCCTCTCTCTCTGCTCCGCCCTGCCTTCCCCCCGGTCCCCACAACTCTCTCTCGAAATAAATACATTTTTTAAGAAGTTGAAAAAAAAGAGAGAGAGAGAGGAGTGCAAGTGGGGGAGGGGCAGAGAGAGAGAGGGAGAGAGAGAGAGAATCCCAAGCAGGCTCCACACCACCAGCACAGAGCCCGATGCGGGGCTCGAACCCATGAGCCGTGAGATCATGACCTGAGCCAAAACCAAGAGTGGGACGCTTAACTGACTGAGCCCCTCAGGTACCCCAATATTGCCTCTTCATCCTTACTCCACTCTTTCCCTCCAGATGGAGGGAGCCCGACTAGCATTGGCCTCTCTGCCCATGCACCCCCGGGAAGGAGGAGACGCTTGACCTGGCTGGTGAATTTGGAAGGAGGAAGGGGGTGTGTGTGACTGAGCCCTTTCCTCCCTCCTCCCGTGGAGCAGACAACTGTCTGAAACCATAGTCTGTGTTGTTACCCCACACTAAGCTTTACAGAGGTGGCCCTGAGGCCACCTGCACCTCCCCTCCCCTCCCTGCCACTCTGTCCTGTGAACTCTGGCTACTTTGGACTCCCCGGACTCACGGCTCTGTCACCTTAACCCAGGGAGCCCACCCGCTCTGCCGGGGTACCACGTCCCTGAACCACAGCCTGGAAACTGCCTTTAGGCATTACCCTGGGGCAATTGTAAGGCTTTTCTCATTTGTATCCATTCCTCAAGCCTCACGGTCCTTCCTGCCTTCATTATTTAACCTTGATCACCTTGTGAAGTAGGTGCTCGCATCCCTATTCGATTGTCCCCATTTTGCAGATGCAACATCAATATAAGGCAGGTGCTAGCTAGAATTACCCCCATTTCACAGATGAGTAAACTGAGACCTAGAGAGGCTAAGTGACTTGTAGAAGGTTGCTTAGCGTGTAGCAGGGCCAGAACTTGGACCGGCTTCTTTCTTCAAGGATCTTCAACACTGCACCTTATTACCTCCCTGAATACCTCCCGTAACTGAATATAATTATTCCAGACCTTTCTTCACTGCCCAGGTTGCTGTGGTTCTGGGTCCTTATCTAAAATGATAGGAAATAAAAGCCTGCCCCACGGAAATACGGGCATGAAAGCATACAAGATATGCAGACCTTGATATTTACTACAGTTCATAATTTTTCCCCACCACCCACTTTACAATGTAAAAAAATGGAAGGAAACAACAGAAGCGCGGGTCAAGAAGGGAATGATTAAATACATGTACATTGTAAATACAAATACATTTACAATGTATTTATTGTATTTATTTGTACTTATTGTATTTATTGATTAAATAAGAATACATTTACAATGATTAAATACACGTACATTTTGACACATCGACACAATGTAACGCTGTACAACTGTTGAAAAGTATCAGATTCTTATATACTGGCATGAAAGATGTTCTATGTATCTACTTACCTATCTATATATAACTTAATGAAAAATACAAGTTGTAGATTGCATCGGACAGGGTAGGTTCCGTGCCAGGGCAGATTCAGTTCAGCGTTATTTCTGGCTCACATCACAATCCTTTAACCCTGCACAAGTCCATGAGATGGGCCAATGCTCAGCCCCAGGCAACCATTCAGGGACCCAGACTGTTCTCGTTGTCAGCGTATCACAGCAGAAGGAGAAGAAAGAGCAGAGGATCAGAGGTGAGAGATTTTTATGGGGCGAGCATGGCAGTGACAATCGGTATTTCAACCACATCCCCTTGTCTGGAGCTTGAACAGGCTAATTTCAGGGTGGCGGCTGGGAGACGTCGTGTAGCTGTGTGCCCAGCCAAGGGGCTCGGTGACCATGCAGCCGGCCTCTGCCTTGCGAACTGATATGTACCACTTAAACCCATTCATAAAAAACCCCACAAATGGGTGCCTGGATATATTTTTAAAAGGGAAAAATCTGGGGGGCCCTGGGTGGCTCAGTCCATTAGAGCATCTGGCTCTTGATTTCAGCTCAGGTTGTGATCTCACTGTTGTGAGATCCAGCCCTTGTAGGGCTCCGTGCTGACAGCGTGAAGCCTGCTTGGGATTCTCTCCCTCTCCCTCTCTCTCTCTGCCTTTGGATTCTGTGTCTCTTTCTCTCTCTGCCCCTCCCCTGCTCCCACTCGCTCTCTCTCTCTCAAAAATAAATTTAAAGAAACCACACTGGTACAGATAAGTGTATAGTCAAATTCAGATAATAAATAAACATGTATTTAATAATAAATAAATTTTAGGGGCACCTGGGTGGCTCAGTCGTTTAGGCGTCCGACTTCAGCTCAGGTCACAATCTCACGGACCGTGAGTTCGAGCCCCGTGTCGGGCTCTGGGCTGATGGCTCAGAGCCTGGAGCCTGCTTCTGGTTCTGTGTCTCCCTCTCTCTCTGCCCCTCCCCCGTTCATGCTCTGTCTCTCTCTGTGTCAAAAATAAATAAACGTTAAAAAAATAATAAATAAATTTTAATAAATAAAATAAACATTCTTTTTTAAAGGGAAAAGTCTGGAAGGATATACACTTTTACCTCCCATGAGTGAAAGGGAGACTCTCGCTCTTATTTTCTTTGTCTCTGTTATTTTTCCTAGTAATGACACATGTTTTCTGTGATTAACACTTAAAGACTTGTAAAATGAGAGTACGTTGCTTTTTTTTTTAAAGGGCTTTTAGCCAACGGAGCTTAGAATTCTAAATGGCCACTAGGGGGCAGAAGAGATACGTGTGTGCGGGTTCGCCTGTGCTGTTTGCTAATTAAGTGTTTACTACATTTCTTGCACAATTTCCTCGTTCCACAGGCCAGCTGTAACACTTACCAAATTGTTGGAAGAAATGACAGCAGCCAGGCCTCTCACACTGGCAGGCTTCATAACGTGTGGCCAAATACTCCCTGATCTAGACCCCCTACCCTCCCAGGATCACTGTGAGGACTGAGGCAGCTACTAAGCACACACCAGCCATGGGAAACCTTTATTATTGTTACTGCCACTATCATGCACGACACTGCCTGTTTGTGCGGTAAAGACGTACTGACTCCATATTCTTTATCCTCGGAGAGCTGATGATGCATCTGGGGAGTTCGGGGCAGGCACCTACGGACGGATTGCCAACAATCGCAGCTGAGCCCCGGAGCCACCAGCCTCACTCTGCCTTAGTGTCACTGAACTCCTGTCGTCCCGACAGCTGAATGTCATCTGCAACTGCCAAGAAGAGAATGTGACCCTTTTGGAAAGGGCCACACCTCCGATAGGCTCTCCAGGCAGCCCCTGGCCACCTGCCCGGCTGTCCCTCCCACCGTGGAGGTGGAGAGCTACACAGTGGTCATCTGGCTTGTCCTTCCTTTTTCCTGGGCTTCCTATTTTAGGTCTTTGACATCACAGTTTGCATCTTTTTATATTCTGTATCTATTAATAAATTATTGTAGTTAACATTTTTGTCCTTTAAATACAAGAATTAAATGTTGAACACACCATATTACAGTATTAGAGAGTGTTCTGAATTTGACTATACACTTATCTTTACCAGTGTGGTTTATTTTTATTTTTATTTTTAAATTTATTTTTGAGAGAGAGCGAGCGAGTGGGAGCAGGGGAGGAGCAGAGAGAGGGGGAGACACAATCCGAAGCAGTCTCCAGGCTCTAGCTGTCAGCACAGAGCCCGACACGGGGATGGAACCCATGAACCCCGTGAGATCACCGCCTGAGCCAAAGTCAGATGCTCAACTGGCTAAGCCTCCGGGGGAACCCCTGTCTTGTGTTTCGACGTCTTAAAAATCTGCCAGCCTGGGAGAGACTGCCCTCCCCCAGGCTAGCGAATTCTCGAAGATGGGAAAGGAAGCAAACCTTGCAACACCTCTCACACACCAAGCAGGTATGTCCCCTGCCCTAAATCATCCCAGGGCCTGGCGACTGGAGACCACCCCTATTTCCCAGAGCCCGTTGGGATTATTCCCTCTAGGCAACACTAAACTGTTCACTCTCCCCTGCCTTGCCTTTCCTGAAGAAACCCCAATAAAGGCTCTGGCCTAAGCTTTTCCCTTACTGCTGCTTCTGTCCCCCCCCCCCCCCCCCCCCCCCCCCCCCCCCCCCCCCCCCGTATTGCCTTGAGCACATGCCCTTCCCCTGACCCGCATGCCGCTTCTACAGCGTCCACTCGGAGCTTTCTCGCACTCGGTGCGGACCTGGCCGATTTGCATATTCTGCCCCCGCCCCTGCGGTCATTGGTTCAGAATAGTCATGTGACCCAGACTAGGCTAATGAGTCTGCTGGTGCCCAACTCCACCACTAGGCGGAGAGAGACCACCCAGGAAGAGACCCAACCCAGAGGGGCAATGCCATGGTTTCAGAGCCTAGAAGTGGCTGTGTCGGTCCTGGCTGTATCCCTGCTTTGTTGTTTGCGACGCCCAACAAACTCCCTTTTGCTCTAACCAAGCTGAGCCGAGCTTCTGACCATGAAATCAAGCATCCCGACCAGTACAGGGAGCTGGCCCTATTGGGGGCGGCAGGAAGGGGCCCCCGGAGAAGTGACAGATCGGGAAGCGAAACACGACCAGGAAGGAGCCAGGTGGAGCAGAGGAGAGAGAACACGGCAGGCAGAAAGCCCAGCGTGGGAGAAGGCCCCGAGGTGGGAAGAAGAGAGCTTTAGGAATTCGTTTGCCTCATTAACCTGTGTGTGTTCTGTGACAGCTACAAACACGTTTGGTGAATAACCTTTGTTAAGTAAGGTCCATTCAGAAAGTGCTCTATTGTTTGAAAATCCCTCGCCACTTGATATGTCATGATTTATTACATGTACTTGGTTTTACTCTCATGAACCCCTGACTGGGCTTACTATTTGAGTCTAATTTTCTACTTTGCACCAAGGATTTGGGGCCTAAAATACTGGCCCTCCTTAGCTCAGAAGCCTAGAAGGACTGGGGCAGGTTTGGGAGTGTTGGGGAGGTCGGTCTGGGGCCAGGGGCCAGGGGCCAGTTTTTCCTGGTGATGTGGCTTCCAAGAGAGCTGACAAGTGCCACCCTGGCTCGGAGCAGCCATTCATTAGCTCTAAAAGAGACGTGAATGTGTCCATCTTTGGCTTTGCCTTTGACTCCCAGAGAGCTGGAATTGACGACTCTGAAAATGTGGCTGCTACCATTTCCAGAATCAGGAAACCCACCCCGGTTCCAGGTGGACGGAAACAGGAAATCTCTTGCAACATCAGCCTCCCCTTCTCCCTGCACCTCTCCCAGATCCTGTCCTCATCACCAGATTATTTAATTTACCTATGTCAAGAGACACAGGAGGGAAAACTAGTTGCGTTGGTTTTGTGTTGCTTTTCTGTATGCTACCTCGGGCCAAGAACAATGAGCAGGGAGAAGGACATTTTTCTACATGTGACTATCCCTTGTGTTACCAAAGTATGTTACTAAGATTTATACTTGCATTATATGATTTAACTTTGCCTCTCCAAGTGTGACTTCTTTGGAGGAAAGAACCGACCATGTGCATTTTTGTGGGACACACAGCACCCATCACAGTGCCTGGCTCTAGCAGGGTCCTTGATTCTTAAATTAACGACTTTTACTTAAGCAATCACCATGCTAGAAAAGGTTCACACCTGAGCTCCAAACTAGAAGCATAAATGGTCCTCGGCTAGGGATCCATTGAGTAGGGCAGGCAGGGGTCTCTTGTCCTATGGGTTGGGCCCAAGCCTTGGCATAGATGGAGGTTCTGAGACTCTGGAGACACTGAGCTCTGGGTGGGGTCAGACTGGCCAGGTGGCCCTTGCCTTCAGGGGGTGCTGAGTATCAGATGGGGAGAGCAGGGGAGGGCAGGGCAGTCCAGAGCCTGGAGTCCTTATGATGGCAGGGAGCACAGGGTCTGGAGTGGGTCAAGCCGAGACCCGGCCAGCCGACTTAGCTAGCAGGGGCTGCCGACACCCAGCTGACCGGAGGGGAGACTGACCCCATGACTTTTCGCAGATTGTGGGCTAGCATGGGGCTCTGAATCCTGGGTGGAGTCAGTCACTGGTTCCCTCATGGAGGCTAGAGTTTGGAAAGGAGCAGTGTGTCCTGTATCAGGGGGACATGCTGGGCTCTGGGCCCAAGGGAGGACCCTGAACTCTGCGTGGGGGAGATCACTCCCGGGTCCCGGCTTGGAGACTCCAGGCCAGCAGGAGGTGCTGTGTCTCGGGTAGCAGGGTCAGGACGGGCTCCCAGCCCCGGTAGAGGGTGCTGAGGGCCGGTTGGGGGGGGGGGGTCATTCCCAGCCTCTGGCGAGGAAACTCTGGCCCTAAGAGGACTCCGAGTCCTGCATGATGCGGGTGAGTGCGTCAGTCCCAAGCCCTGGCTTGGACGCTCCGGGTCGGCATGTGCCTCCGGTGAGAAGGTCAGGCCGGGTGGGCAGGGGCCGCTGAGTCCTGGCTGGGGTCAATGTGATGGCTGTGGAGCCCCGGTGGGGGTGCAGGCTCTGCGGCGGTGGGTGGCGGTGCGGGCTCTGCGCGGGCAGGGGTGCTGGTGCGGGTCGGCGCCTCGCCCTGGCGTGGAGACTCCGGGCCGGCAGGGGGCGCCGCCTCCCAGACGGGAGGCTCGGGCCGGCTCCGGGCCGGCAGGGGGCGCTGGGCTCGCGGCGGCGTGGCGGGCGCCCGGCAGGTGGCGCTCTGGCCGCGGCCGAGGCGGGCGGCGGGCGGCGGCGGCGGCGGCGGCAGCGGCAGTGGCAGCGCGGCGCTGCGGCCGGCTCTCGGGCCCGGGAAGCGGCAGCGGCGGCGGCGGCGGCGGCGGCGAGAGCGGAGGAGGCGGAGCGGCGGCGGCCGGCGGCGGGAGCGGCGGCGGCGGCCCCGGGCGGGCGGGAGCGCCGCTGGCCGAGCGCACAGGCCGCGGCCCGCGGAGCCCGCCATGCCGGCGCGGGTGTGAGGCGCGGCGAGCCAGGGCCGAGGCGAGCGGCGGCCGCGCCGGCCTGTGGCCCCGCAGCGGCCCGGCCCGGGCCCCATGAGCGGCGGCCTCGGCCTCCGGCGCAGCCCGGAAATGTCCGGCAAGCTCGAGAAAGCAGGTGAGCGCGGCGCCGGGCGGGAGGGGCGGGCCTGCGGGGGCGCGGGCGCCGGGGCGAGCCGCCGCCCAGGCCTGGGGCCCCGCCGCCCCGCCGCCCCGCGGGGGCCGTCTCGGCGCGCCGGCCTGCTGGCGCTCCCGGGGCGGCGGGGCCGGCGGGATTCGGGCCCCCGGGGCGCGCGGGCAGCGGGACGGGAGCCCGGGCGCGCGGCCGTTTTTCCACGGCGGGCGGAGCCGAGCCCCGAAAGGTGTCACTTCTGCCGAGCCCCGGGTGTACGTTGAACCCGAAGCAGCCGCTTCGCTGGCTTCGGAGGAAGCAGGCAGGATGTGTCTGGGCGCCTTCGGGGCTCGCTCGCCTTCCCCGCTGGCGCCGCGCTGAGCTCCGGCAGCAGGGCCCGGAGGGAGCCTGCGGGTTTGGGGGCGATGATAACCTCATCTCTTTGTGTGTTTCCTAGAAACCTCGGAGAGCTGCCTTCCCATCACCGGGCTTCTGCCCGTGCTGGGGGGTCAGAGTCCCCAAAGACTCCGTTAGGGCCGTGCCTCCGGGGTGCGGGTGGGGGGCCCGGGGCGGCTCTGGCCAGCGACCCCCTGCGGGGCGAATCCCTGGGTCCCAGGTGAGGTGGGCGGGCAGGCCAGGGCTCCTGTGCGGGGGACACCGTTGCTTGTCATCGCCTGGGCGCCAGCCTAGCTTGGCGGCCGAGTCGTGCAAGGCAGGCTTTTAGGGGCTGCTGAGGGGCAAGTTGCATTGATTTGGGAAGTGGCGCCTTCTGCCCAGGCGGAACCCCGTATACTCTTCTGCGCTGGGCCTCAGGAGGGGACTCGGAAGGGGTGGGGGGGCGGGGGGGGGACTTGCAGGCTGTGGTTTAAGCACAGGAAGGAAATTTCTGTCGCCTTTATTGAGGGTTTTCTATACATCCGGCTCTGTGCTGAGCACCTTACAAGTGTTGCTTAGTAAATCCTTGCAGGTTCTCGGTGGGAGAGGATTTGATGGTGGTTTTACAGGCTCAGGGCCTCTCAGTGAGTTCCTACGGGCTGGCCACCCAGCGAGAGGGCAGCTGGCCATCCACTGCGGGCCTGGCTGCCTTCCTCAGGGGCAGGGCCCTCGGTTTCAGGGGCTGTTTCTTGGGTATTTCTCTCAGCTTCTCATCAGGGCCGTGCCCAGTGACCGCGAGCTGCTTCTCGGCACACGTACCATTCCAGAAATACCTGGGGTTAATCTGTGCAGCGTTTCTCAGGAGCCCCGTGAATAGTGTCTCCGAAGGGTGCTGTTGGGCAGGTCAGATTGTTTGCTTTAAATAAATGAGTAAATGGCAGGGTTTTCTCTGCTTAGGATGCGTTCATTGTCAAAAACGTGAGAATCGAGGAAAAGGAAAAAGCGAGCTGAAAAGCACGTGTCGTCCCGCGGACCGCCTTCCACAGCGCAGACCTGTCAGATGAAATGAGTCTTCAGTTGTGTGCTCTGTTACCTCGAGAAGGGGCGGGGGGGGGGGGGGGGTCCTAAGGCCAGTTGCTTTCAGCACAGATTAGCCCCTCGCCCTCTCTGGGCACCTCCTTCCGCGAGGGTCTGCCGCAGACGGAGACACCAGTAAGCGCCTTCTTCGGAGAAGCTTCTCTGAGGCAGGGAGGGCCGGACCTAGCCTGACCCCGGACTCCCGGGCCACCTGATAGGCGCTGCAGCCAGAGCCGGGGCCTGGGGACAGCGAGGGAATGGGGGAGGCCCTGGAGGGGACGGGGCTCGTGCTGGGCTCCGAAGAGAGGGTGGGGGGGATGCCCAGGTGGAGTGGAGGTGGCGGGGGAGGGCAGAGAGGAAGGGGCCGACTCTGGGCCACGGGAAACTCGGGAGGAAAATGCATTGGGTGAGAGGCAGCTAAGCGAGAAAGTTCTGAGGTTGGCACCTTGTGTGGAGCTAGCAGGAAGCCCGTGGTGTCTGCGGCCTTTGGCTGTGCCTCACGGTCGTCGGGGAAGATGGGGGCGCCCCTGGAATGAAGGGTGCGTCTCCCTGGGGGTCCCTGCTGGTCATTACAGGCGCGTTTCTCCTTGCGTTTGGATGAGGTTCCTGTTGGCGTTTTCTAAACAGCCCTTCTCCTAAGTCACCAGCAGAGTGTTTCATTCCAAGGGAAGGGCTTTGGGTGCAGCAGCGACTCCTGTTAGCAAGTGAGTCCCTGGCAAGTCATAGAGGCTGAAGAGTCACTGGGGGTCTCCGGGGGGAGATCTTCTGGGGTCTGCCTTGCCGCTCTTCAGTATACTGACTCAGCAGTGCCTGGCTGGGGGCGGGGAGGGGTTGGGGGAGGGGTATGCCCACTGCCTTCCTCCCAGGGTCTACCTGCCGTTTTTTTGGGGACATGGAAAGGCAAGCCTCAGTTTGTGCTGTCTCCGGTCATCTCTGCTCCCAGATGGAGACGGTCTGGGTTCCAGAGGGCGGCAGAGGGTCAGCTGGCTGGCCGGTCGGGGCCTTGTCCAGTTAGCTTTGGCGGAGGAGGGCTGATGTTGGAGGGCGGAGGCGTATGGATCAGGGAGCTCCCCGGGGTGAGCTTGTGCGGACGGAGGCCCGGCAGAGAGAAGAGACTCTGCCCTAGGAGCCCAGCGGGACTAGTTCTGAGCGAGGGCACCGGCAGGAGACGCGTGTGGCCGCTCCAAGGCCACTTTGGGGGAGCCGGGGAACACGGTTCCGGTTGTGCGCAGGTATGATGGCGTTCAGTTGGTTCACAGTTCTAGCAAACACATCGTGTGCGGCCGGTTGACGCCCTGCGTGTCTGGAACTGAAACGCCTCTCTTGCCTATGCGCGGAGGTAGCAGGCTGGTGGCTCCCGGCTGGGTTCTGTCCATAGATGTGTTGTGTTTGAGCCATACGCGTTGCCGAAGAAAGAGGAAGGAATTGATGGCCAGCCCTTAAAAATCAGGAAATCGCTCACATATCTCAGATTTCTGGTTCTCTTGAAAAATGACAAACTCTGGTAACTCTGAGGCCTTGTTTCCTACAAGGTGGTGGGGTGGGGCAGGGGGCGGGCGCCACTCCCCCCACCAGCCACGTCTCGGATTCCTGTTGCCCACTTGGGCCGTTGACACTTGAGTCTGCAGCCCCTTCCTTGGAGACACCATTTGTGTGTGTGCGCGTTTCATCCGGACTTGGAGATCTTTGCCCCATTCCTCCATCGATTCCTTCCTCAGTCGCTCTGCACCAGCTCTGTCCGGCTCCGCACGAGGCTCCGGGGAGCTAGCATTGAACTCAGCAGACATCACTGTGCACACAGGCCCTGGCCCTGGCAGTGTGGGTCACGTCAGACTTAGGGCGGGGGCAGGTGTCAGGCGGCTAGCTCTGTGGGGAGCTGAGATTCAGGGTGAGACTCAGAGGGTGGGGCGAGTTAGCAGGGGCGCGACGCAGGGACAGGGAGGAAGGGGCTCCTGGTTTTACTGACCGCTCATCAGCGTCTCCCTTGCTCGTTTGTGCATCGCAGACGGTTTGTCCCGCATCTCCTAAGGGGCCTGGACTTGTTCTGGTCCTTGGAATACAACCCCCCGCCCCACCCCCCTCCCGCGCCTCACCTCCTAACTGGGCAGATACTCAGAACAGACACCGTGAGAACGTAGACTGTCACCGAACCCCCCGGCCAGTTCTGCAGGCTCCCTGTGACCCCGAACTGCCCGCTGGGGCTGATGTGGTACACGCTCCCCGGTGCGCCGCCTGAGGACAGAATAAATACGGCGTCTCAGACTCCAGTGTATGTTTTTCAGATGTGTGGAGAGGCTTTTGTTGTAAATGAAAAAGCAACATTTATCCTGACTGCGTGCGTGGTAACTTTCCGTCGTCGTGCTTTTTTCTCAGAACAGTGGAAAAGTACGAGTGCCGTCCCACGAGGCCGTAGCAAGTTCTGGTGGATCAGCACTCACTGGGTTTGGGTCAATTTTAAACTTCTTTCAGATCTTACACTTCCTCCTCCTCCCCTCCCCCCCTTAACAGTCTTCGTGGTCAAGATGAATCCAGTCAACGCATACAACATTTTTGTGGCTTCCGGTAGGCCTTCATTCACTCACACGTGCAACTTACGCAGCCTGTCCTCGTAGGCAAACGCTGTGACGCCTCACGGCACGGGGTCCGAAGAAGACCGGCCCTCCCAGGGTCCCGGTCCAAGAGTAACATCAAAATGGTCTTGAACATGTCTGCAGCGTCCTGTCATTCTGAGAATGCATCGAGAGACAGCCTCCTTTCACGCCACCCGCGGGGGCTGGGTCAGGGCTCATTCTCCCTATTTTGCGCCTGAGGACAACTAAGATCCAGGACGGTGTGGGGGACTGACCAGGCGGTCTCCAGCTCCCTGCCCGGCCACCGTTCCCCCTTCACAGAGCCCCGCTTAGAGCCTCCCGTGGTGCTGGGCGCACAGCAGCTTTCATCTTGATTCTTGCTCGTGTTTCTGTTTCTGGTCTTCCCTAAGGGGGGAGGGAAACAACAACAACTCAGTTAAATAAAGGTAGGCCCAGCGTAGTCTTTAGGCTGCGTGTGATACTAATAACACTAACAACATTAGCAGTCCTTGAGGGAGATAAATGGCATGGGTGTGGGTGCGTTTCACAAAAGCAGCCACCGCGGCCCCAAATGTTGCCTGGTCTCCTGCACAGCTGTTGGCAGAGGTGTTTTGAATGGGATTCCTCGTGGCCGACAGACCTGATGGGAGGCCGTAAAGATGAGTCATGTGTGAGCTTGCAGAAAAATCATTTCCCAAATTAGCCCGGATTGGAGAATGCCCTGAGCACGGGGCTGGGTCTTACTTCGGTCCAGCTGGACGTGTTCCCCGTTGCCATAATAAGATGACGCACTGGACAGAGTGCTGCCGGCTGCCGCGCCCACGAAGGATCCGACCGGGCGCCTCGCTGCTGGGACAGGTGTTCCCCTGATTCGTCACCCACCTTGCCCCGAAGGCTGTTGTATGATGAAAAACAAAACCCACAGTTTGTGAATTCTTAAGGGATCTGTCATCTTGGTTCTAGCCATTTGTTTCGGCCATTCGGCTAAGACAGACCTGTCATTGTGAGCTTGGGCGACTCTTTCCCTTTCCAGGGTCTCGTTTTCTCCATCGGTGCTCTGAAGGCATGAGACTCTCAAGTTAGTGCTTCTTTGTTCTGTTTGAAGGTGGCAGGTCCTCGTCTCTGTGGAAGAGGGCCATCAGAAACTTTGAGGACCGTGAATCCTTCCTGTTCAGCGGTGGCCCCTGAGGATCCTCCTTGGGTCCTCCAGTGAGCAGTGTGAAAACTTACTTCCAGGATGCACTCAGCCTTCTCTTCCAAAACCAGCCTCCTCTGGGCTCGTCGTGCCTTCTCTTCTCTTAGCAGATCGTGAATTCCATGGGAAGGCCCCAAATAAACACTTGGGGATATCGGTATTGTTTAGCTCATCCAGAAACCTCACTTTCCTTTCTGAAAGTTAAAAATCAGCAGATACTGGGGCGCCTGGGTGGCTCAGTCGGTTGAGCGTCTGACTTCATTCAGCTCAGGTCATGATCTCATAGTCTGTGAGTTCGAGCCCCGCGTCAGGCCCTGTGCTGACAGCTCAGAGCCTGGAGCCTGCTTCGGATTCTGTGTCTCCCTCTCTGCCCCTCTCCCACTCATGCTCTGTCTCTCTCTGTCAAAAATAAATAAACATTAGAAAAATCAACAGATAGGGTCCTGACGAGACCATTAGCTTCTTGGAGGAGTGTGCCTGTCTGGTCCACCACGAGGTTGCCATCGCTGTGCTTAGGACATAGATGCTCACTAGCTACTCGCTGGAAGAACGAAGGAATTTACTTGATACTATCATAGGATGAACTCAGGTCTCTGATTCCAAGTCTCAAAATTATTATGTTTTTAAGATTTTATTTTTTATTTATTTTTTTATTTTTTTAAATTTTTGTTAATGTTTATTTATTTTTGAGAAAGAGGGAGACAGAGTGCAAGTGGGGGGGTGGGCAGAGAGAGAGAGGGAGACACAGAATCTGGAACAAGCTCCAGGCTCTGAGCTGTCAGCACAGAGCCCGATGCGGGGCTCGAACCCACGAACCGTGAGATCATGACCTGAGCCGAAGTCGGACACCTAACCGACTGAGCCACCCAGGCGCCCCTAGGATTTTATTTTTAAGTAATCAACACACCCAACGTGGGGCTCGAACTTGCAACCCTGAGATCAAGAGTCCCACAGTCCACTGACTGGGCCAGCCAGGTGCCCCAAAATTATCTTTATTTTTTGTTCCTTTTTCATTTCATTTTAATTATTTTAGAGAGCACGCAAGCAGCGGGGAGAGAGAATCTCAAGCAGACTCCACACTCAGCATGGAGCCCAATGTGGGGCTCGATCCCATGTCCCTGGGATCATGACCTGAACCAAAATCAAGAGTCAGACACTCAACCGACTAAGCCACCCAGGCAACCCCCAAAATTATCTTTAAATGGAGCTTCTTCTGGGTTTTGAATTGCCAGTGAGGATGTTTCTTGGTGAATTAGTAGGACCACTAATCTGATCAGGACATGCAGACAGTTGTGGGCTTGTGTTAACCAGATACGTTGATCGCTGTTTTGGTGTAGTTTTCTGAAAACTCACGGGAAGGCTGAGATCAAAGTCTCGGAGCACTATTGAGGGAGCTCTACGACGACGTGGTGAGAGACTGAGCCACGCTCCCCTCTGAGCCTGCGACCGTCAGGCCACTGATGTTTGTAATGGCTGTGCGGGACTAGGGGACACACAGGGACAGTCCTCTCCGGCATCCGAACAGTTGGGACTTGGCCTTTTATTTCCAGACCGTTGGCATATGCCAGTTCTGCTCAGCCTGCTCCCCGCAGCAGCGAGGCCCCGATGAGAGTCCTTGTCTCTCCTTGTCATTTTTTCAGTCGGCCTCTGGGCGTCATTTAGGACGAGCCGCCTGCACCGTCAGCTCTGTTTGTGGACTGTTTGTGAGTACACGCTCCCTGGGGGGCCAGGAGAGGTAGGCTGCTGGGGCTCTCCTGGCTCCCCCTTTCCTCTTTGTCCAGGGGCTCAGGCAGTGGCTTATGTCCCGTCCTCCTCCTCTGTGAACGAAGATGCCGTGCAGAGATTTACCTCCTGGATTGAAAGTCTGCTGTCTGATGGCCACCATCCCTGTCTCTCCCCACCTTTCCTGCCGGGCTGTGGTTCGGAAGGTGGGTGGTGGAGTCCCCACCTGCGGTCGGACTGCGTCTTCCTGAAACACCGTTGCTGCCTCTTCGCAGCTCAGACCCTCTGTTCTCATTAGTTCCCGAAAGGCGATCTTGCTCCTTGCTTTTCGCTGGCTTTTTGTGATCAGGAAACCGCCCTACTTGTAAAGCATAGAAGTGGGCTGTCAGGCACCGGGTGGCCTGGGTGGCCTGCGTGGCCTGCGGTGCTCCCCGGGCCGGAGACAAAAGGGCGGAGTTGACACATTTGCTTTCTGGTTTTTCCAACATTTATGCCATCAGCACGGACTTGACAAGCGTGGCTCCCGGCCGCGCGCCATGCCGTTCAGAGTGGCGGCAGCCCGTGGAATCCCTGAGAGGGGCTTGTGCACGCAGCCTTTGGGAGGAGGCAGGCGTGGACGCGGAGTGATGAGGGAGGAGGCAGGTGTGGACGCGGCGTGAAGAGGGACAGTGGAGTCTGGTGCGGTGTGGTGGCTCCAACTGCCCCTTAGTTGGCCCGAAACTAGCAAACAAAACCCCAAAACTTCTGGTTGGACACAGTGGTTGTGTTTAGTTGCTGCTTATGGATAATCACGTGTGCCTCCTTCCTGCACGTGGCTGGCCGTGAATACAGAGATGGGTGATTGTACACGGGTCATGGAATTGGCTACTCTCAGCTCCTCCTTTCAGCGATAAACACAAGAGTCATAGTAGCAGCGAATTTCAGTAACGCTTCCCACGTTACCGTACCAGGCCCTGTGCTGCGTGTTTTACCCACGTGGTCTCATTTAACCCTTACAGCGGGAGGTTCTCGTTCAACTGCAGGAGGAAACTGAGACACAAGCTTTCCTTTTTTTGCACGGGATCTTGAGATCCAGAACAGCTGAGGTCTGCCGGTGGTCAAACGCTGAGTGGGGGCCAAGTTGGGACTGCAGCCCATTTTTCTGTATTTCCATTGGCTGTGATGACATTATTCTCTCGACTGTTGTGACTTGGGCAAAACTGGGCCTCTGCATTTCCAGGGACCCCTCTGCCACCGAGGCACTGAAAGGGCCACTAATGAATGCCGGATGGGATGCTGGGAAAGACAGTGGCCCTGGCTCTCCTGCTCTAGCTCACAAGGGGGCCAGGGAGCCCTGCTTCATGCTGGGTGGGTGACCTTGGGCAAATGGCTTAATCTTTTTGAGCTTCTGGCACCTCTGTTGTAACCTGATGGAGTGGCCAAACCCGTCCCAGAACTCTTTCTAATGCTGATTCTTTGTGAGCAATATCAAGGGGGGAGTTGGATGTATTGGGGTTGTTTTGTTGGCTTTTAATGACTCCGATATTGTGTGGCACTTAACTCTCATCACGGTAAAACTTACATAATTCTTCATAGCTTTCAAAACACTTCTCTAGACGTGGGTTTTGTGTTTCTTTTTTGCTGTTGTTTTTGGGTTTTGTTCTTTTGTTTGGTTATCGTAAGGTATTGGAGTCATACAGCGTTTTTCCCAGTTGAAGAGAACAGCAGTTAACAGTTGCTGGGTACTTCCTGTATGTCAGGTACCGTGCTAGGAGCTTCACCTTTAGATACGTGTGCGATTTCATGAGTTCTGTTCTTATAACGAGAGTGAAATGGCAGGTATTGTGCCCATTTGACAGTTGCTGAGGAAAGGGAGGCAGTAAGATGAGAAGTGGCTTGCTGAGGTCATGTGCCGAGTGAGAGGCAGAGCCAGCTGGGGACCCTGGGTGTTTTTTGTTGCTTCCCTTCCCCTCCTCCAATGCATGTGTTCCCTGGCCCCTCTGAGAGTCTGGATCTGGGGTCTGGTGCCACCAGGAGGCTGGCCCGGAGCCGCCCGCATTTTTTGTCTGGAGTCCCCTGGGGCTTTCCAGCCTCTCAGGGGATGGGGAAGGTGTTTCTGCATCTGTCTACAGGTTTTCAAAGCAGCATCTGGTTTCTCAGAGGTGACTTAAAAAGTACATTTGCTAAAAATATTGTAGGGGAATCTGCTTTGGACGTGAATGGCGGGAAGAGGCCCTTGGTTAAAACAGCTCTCCGCCCACCCGTCCGTCCAGCCATCTATGCATCGATGGCCGAGCGCGTGCGGAGTGCCAGGTAGTCTGCCAGGGCAGTGGAGGGTGCTGGGAAGATTAGAGGCCATCTGTGCCTTTAGGGAGTTGACAGTCTGGCCCCCACCTGTGCTGTGTATGTGCAGGGGACTTTTGACTTAGGCTTTCATACTTTCTTGACACTCGTTCATGTTAGGAGCAGCCTGGGCCTGGGGCTGGAGGTCGGGAGACCTGCCTCGTGGGCTCTGGGTCTGCATGGAAGCACCGTCAGCACGCCTCTGAGCCCTCGGGCTCCCCGTCTGCAGAAAGGCAGGGTGGACTCCGTGGGGAACAGTGACGGAGGCTTGGGCTTCTGAGTCCGGTGGCCGTGGGCTTGACTCCAGCTCCCCCATACAATGGTACGGGATGTTGGGCGAGTCACCGTGCCTGTGTAAGCCTCGGTCCTTATCTGTAAAATCGGGAGGATCATAACCACGCCTGCTTATGGCCTCCAGGGAGGGTTAAATGAGATGACGTACCTGGAGCATATTAACAGAGTCTTGACACAGAAGTGCTCGTGAGCATTAGCTTTTGTTCTCCCCGAATGTCCCGCTCTGCTCAGGGTCTCTCCCCCCCACCGTTTTTCCCCCTGAATTTGAGAAAGCTGAGTTCCAGAGAATAGGTTTGTATAACTAAGTGATAAGCCTCCAGAAAGATCATTTATAGGAAGGATAGATGGCGTTTCATTTCAGCTGCAGGTGGT
Source organism: Leopardus geoffroyi (assembly GCF_018350155.1). Lineage (NCBI taxonomy): Eukaryota > Metazoa > Chordata > Mammalia > Carnivora > Felidae > Leopardus > Leopardus geoffroyi. The sequence goes on along the minus strand of NC_059342.1, from coordinate 89,717,346 downwards.
CCCCGCACATGCAGGGAGATTGAGGAAAGGCCTGATGATATCGTCTCCTACGTCTGTGCAGAAGGAGTAGGCCTGTCCTCCTGGGTGGCAGCTTATCCCACAGCCAGAGCAGGCTGATTGCCTGCAGGTGTATTTTTGCTTCCTCCCAAGAGACAGCACCTCAGTCTCTCCTTGCAGGGGTGACTCTCTGGACTCATTAAACCATCTCTGTTCAGCTCTGAAGGAGAACTGATCGCAGTTGGTGCTTTTGTCTTGTGACAGCAGCATTACCGCAAGCCGTGCAGGGTCCTCTTGGGCAAGTAGCTTACAAATTGCCTTGAGTGCCACAAGCAGGTGATTTCGTACCCTTTATTTTTCCTCCTTGATGAGTTTTCACAGTTAGGATAAATTCAGAGGTGCTGATGTATTGTTCTGAGTCTCCCTTAACCCGTGCTGTCCTGGGCTTCTGCGATTGTGTGTGTGTGTGTGTGTGTGTGTGTGTGTGTGTGTGTGTGTGTGTGTGTGTCTAGTCTTAGAGGTTTGTCAGTGCAAGCTCGCTCAGAGCACAGGGCTGTTTGCACAGAGACCAAAGCCCAGTCAGTTCTTTTCACTTTCTTTAATCACTGGGTCCTGGAGCTACAGAACCTCTCACTTAATTAGCATAACCACACTAATTTGGGCTCCTGCCTCAGCTTGTCAAGAGTGCCTTACAAATAGCAATTCTCTGAGCTCATCCGAAAACCAAAGGCAGAGATCAAAAGCATGCTTTTCTGCATGCTCTGTCCTTGTTTTTTCTGTTCACTGGGAACCGTCTCTCTTAATTACCCTAAACGTGCAAGGTTATAGAATAAATACAGTTTTTATATGTGACCAAGATAGGAATTGGGTTAGGGACCTGGACCACATTTCGGCCCTGTGTTGCAGGGAGCCCAAAGTGCCCTGGTTCCAGCTTGGTAGGTGAAATGCTCCTACCGGTGAAGAAATCGTGTGCACTAAAATCACCATGGGGAACATGTGAGTTGCTGTCGCTAGGAATGCTTCGAACAGTGACATCTTTGGGCGATGGAGAGGGACACTCACTGGCCTGAGTGTCTGGAAGTGCCACAGACCTGCTGTGCCTCTGGGGCAGGCCACGATCCCTCCCCGAACCTTGGGACTGGAGGGGTGATTCCTGAGTTGTTTAAGGTCGTAAGTCCTGTTAAGGATTTGACAGAAGCTCAGTAGACCCTGTCCCCAGCGAGAAAGATGCATTTATGTGTGGACATGGTTTTACCCCTCTAAATTGCTGCTACTATAGGATAAATAATAATTAGCAAACACTCCACGTCTCAGAACGCTTGAATGGAATCTCACGTATCTGAAATAATCAGGACTTAGTTTCTCCCACTTTAGTCACACCTGGGTTCAAATGACTGTTAATCTTTGTATATTCCTGGAGTTTGGTGAGGGTTCTACCAAATGATGCTTGTAAGCTGCTTAAGCATAATGTCTATGTGGGTAAAAGGAGAAACCCTTTTGCCTTCTGCATGAAAACTTTTTTAATTTACATGCAGTAAAATTGATCTTCTTTGGGGTATACCGTTCGTTGTCTTGAGCTGTGACTTATCTCTAGACTTGTGTAACCTCTGCCACAGTCAGGATTGAGACTTGCTGCCTCTTTGTGGCCAGTTCCTTCCCCCACCCCTGACTCCTAGCAGCCATGGTTCTGTTTCCCATCCCTGTAGTTTTGCCTTTTCCAGAATATCATGTAATATGTAACTTTCGGAAAATGGCTTCTTTTACTCAGTGTAGTGCCTTTGAGATTCATGCAGTTGTTCTTATCAGTTTATTCCTTTTTGTAGCTGAGTTGTATTCCATTGTATGAATATCATCAGTGTTTATCTGCATAGAATTTTATCTTGGTTAACTAGGTCTGTTTCCTGGAAATAGATAGAGATGGCATTTGACCAACAAAAATCAAGCAGCCCAATTAAAAAATTTGAGTAGACGTCTCCAGAGAAGATCACAAATGGCCAATAAGCACATGCAAAGGTGCTCAACACCATCCGTTATTAGGGAAATTAGGGAAATGCAAATCAAAACCACAGATGCAACGTCACACCCACTAAAATGGCTGCTTTCAAAAAACAAAAACGGAAAATGACAAGTGTCGGTGAGGATGTGTAGAAATTGGAACCGTTGGTGCGGGCCGCCATCCTTTCACACGCACGGCTCTGGGGGCGGATCTCTGACCCTGGGTCTGGGGCTGGTGGAGACCAGCCTCGGGTCCAAGGCGCCCTAGTGCTCTAGGTTTTGCCCTCGTGCGGCACAGTGGTGACAGAGATGACATACGGAGGCCACGTGGACAGGGAAAGGCCCTGAGACTAGATGGAGGGAAAGTAGGGACCCACTTGCCCCCAGGAACCTGGTGACTCCATCCCAGCGGGGGGCGGGGGGGGCAGTCATTGAGGTTGGTCAGCCATCTGAGCGGTTCCTCGTTTCCTAGAACAGAGTTTATATCGACATCTCTGTGCTCAGCTCCAGATTCTCTCAGGCTCACCTGTTGTATTCAGTCCAGCCATTGCTGCCCAGATCAGTTCTGCACAGGCTCCAACCAGCTGCTCATAGGTGTCGCCCAGCACCTCTTCGGGGCTTCTCCTTAATGCTGCAGTGTGGGAGACTGTAGAAATCTGCTTGGCGTGCGCAGCCCGGAAGTGCCAGGGACCCCACCTCTTTGAGGCAGACTTTGACCAGCGCAGATGAGAACCAGTGGACCCCTGCTTTCCCTTTCATCCGCAGGGCGTCAGTCCAGAGACACAGTACCTGCCACTTCCCAGAAGGTCCGAGGGGTTAAGGAACGGATCTTTGTGGTGGACAACTTGATCACGCCCTCTTGCGCTTCCCTGTCCCTCGTTCTGCCCTCTGAGACCGCACTGTTCCACTCTTCTCTGGGGTTTGCACACTAAAACAAACTGGAACCATCGTGCACTGCTAGCGGGCACGTAAGATGCTACAGTTGCTATGGAAAACAGCATGGCGGTTCCTCCAAAACTTAAAAATAGAATTACCATCTGATGCAGTAATTCCGCTTCTGAGCGTGAGGAAACAAAAGCAGGCTCTCAGGAAGACATTTGGACACCCAGCTTCATAGCAGCGTTGTTCACAGGAGCCCAGAGGTGAGAGCAACCCAAGTGTCCACCGATGGACGAGGAGATCAACAGAACGTGGTCGTACACACACGGAACGTTACCCCGCCTGAAAAGGAAGGAAATTCTAACATGGGCTTCCTCGTGGATGAACCTTGAGGACGTGATGGCCAGGTGAAATAGGCCGGTCGCAAAAGGGCAAATACTGTAGGATCCCGCTAGCACGGGATACCCAAGAGTGGTCAAAATCGTAGAGACAGGAAGTAAGTAGGATGGTGGTTGCAGGGGCTGGGGGAGGGGAGAACGGGTGGTTACTGGTTAACGACGCCTTGCTAAGGCCAAAGGACTTGTGTGGCTGGATGGTAGTCACATACGTGACGGGATGGATGTGCTTGTTACCACCGAACTGCGCGCTTAAAAATGGTTAAGGTGGTGAATTTTATGTTCCGTGTATTTACCACAACTCATAAAGACTTACCTACAGTTAGCATGTTTTTCAGTACTTAATCATTGTTTAACTTAAATGTCTTTGCGAGTTGTATTAAAACATTGAAATAATCATGGCACAAGACAGCTGTGTTACTGGGCAGCAGTGCTCGTGGTAAAAATGACTTCTCATTTCATTAATTCATCTGAGCTGGGAGGAACCAGACGTAGTCTGTCAGCACCTGGTGGGACAACCATGCTTGGGACTTCGCGCAGTGACGACTCTAACTGGGCATGTCCCCCGAGGAAACCTGCGTGATTATGAGATGGTGGTTCCTGTGGGGCAGGAGGCGTTTAAGCCAGGGTGGATCCTGTGCCCACCCGATGTGGATCTTGTCGCCTTGGGCCTGAGCTGCTCAGCTGTGCTGGGCTCCTGCAAGGACCCTCACAGAGAGAGGGTGCTGTCCAGGGCTGCCCTCTGGCAGCCTTTGGTTCCCACCTCTGTCTGCCTGAACAGCTGAGTCCACGGGTGGCCAGCGGAAGCACAGCGGGGGCCAGAGCCCGGTGGGCGTTGTGGGTGTTGTGGACTGGCACAGGGTCAGTGCTTAGCGCGCGTCAGCGCTTGATAAAGACTCTCGCGCTCCCCCGTGGCTTCCATCCGAGGCTGCCTGGATACCGTTGTTGGCACTCACTCTCTGAGTTGACAACACAGATGGCATTTACTCCACCGTTTGGCAGGATTCCAGGCTATTGGCCCCATTCATGAGAAGGTATCACTGACCTGGCAGGGAGGGGAGGATGATCTATGGAGAAGCAAGATCACGGCTGTTCCTGAGGATTTTAAGGCCAGGCAGACTCTGTTAGATGGAATGGTGCCTCCATTGGGGAGCTGCCTCCTTGAGATTGCCGCGATAGGGTCTCTGGTCCCGTGAGTATCACTGACCCATCTCTGTGAGTCCGAGATCACAGGCCGTCGCTGTATTGTTGTGGTAATACGGCACCAACACACGTAAGGCATGTTGTCGGTTTAATAACGCTTCTCAGGAAACAAGGAAAATACATTAGCAACGTAGATTATAAAAGAACAAACCCTGATTTCAAAAGTTAAATTGTGAAGAAATATACATCTCAGGTTCAGGGAAATACAATGCGAAGCACTGATTCATTCTTTTAGCTGGTTTCTTGGGCACCTAGCGTCTACAGTTCACGGCACTAGACGCTGGGGACGTGGCGATACGGAAGCCCCGGCCCCTGCCCTCACGCAGCTCAAGGCAACTGGTTCAGCCCCTGCGAGCAGCACCCAGCCGTTGAAGAGTCAGACTCTGGAGCTTAACAAATGGAGTCCTGTTCTCGTCTCACGGTTAGGTGTCTGGACACCAGAGGAAACTTACCTTGAGGATCACTGTGCTCACGTAGACTGTGACAGATGGCGTGACGATCGCGCATTCTGGCTTACACCTGCTGTCCTGGCACAGTTATTAACAGCATCCTCCCTGCCACTCTCAAAAATGTCCTGGTTCAGATGGGAAAACACCGAGGGAGGCATCATTTACGACTGCTGGGTTCCACGTTTGTGCTGAAGAGGAGGGTCTTGGTTTGCAGCGAGAGAACTGTTTCAAAATAGGGTCTGTTCCAACGCAGGATCAAGCCCACAGAAGCTGCGGGAGGGTCGCTGAGTTGACGTGAGTCCCATTCTCCCTGTGGGCACCTGCCGCTCCGTATGTTCTAGTTACTCAACTCATGGAAGCATCAAAATCGGGGACAGTCTGGTTTAAAAAACAATAAACGTGTACATACGACGATCAGAACGTGTTTTCCTTATGATCACAATCAGGTTAACCAGATCTTAAATTCATATTCTTCGGAACGGATAGAAAGGATGTTAGTGTTTGTGTCAAGTCTTACAGAGGAAGTTGGAAAAATAATTACATGGCAACACTGGTCTAGGTGAAGGTGGATGGAGATTTTGTTTTCTGTGTTGCTATAGAAATGTGTATGGGAAGATTGAATTTTTATACAATTTCATTTTTAAACAGTATTTTTTTAAGTTTATTTCTTTTGAGAGGGCACGCCCAGGAGTGGGGGAGGGGGAGAGAGACAATCCCAAGCAGTCTCCACGCTGTGAGTGCAGAGCCCCCTGTGGGGCTCAAACCTGAGCTCATGACCTGAGATCATGACCTGAGCTGAAACCAAGAGTCAGGTGTTTAACCAGCTGAGCCACCTGGGCACCCCTAAAATTTCATTTTTATTTAAGTGATATACCTGATGTTTAAGGAAAACATTTAGAAAGACAGGACACTCTGTATTTATGATAAATTGGTAACTCGCAGCCTGTTTCATTAGCAGGTAGTGATGGCAGGATCTTCTGGGGCTGGGTGGTCCCTGTCCTGAGGACCTGTAGGTATCCCCAAATCCTGCCCACCTTCTGTGGTTGGTCTTGGATTTTAGCACATGGAGATGCTGGGCTCCAGCCCCCAGTATCTGATTCACTAGATCTGGAGTTGGGCTGAGTGTTGGCGTTTCTAGCGAGTGGCCCCGTGATGCTGCTGCTGCTGGTGGGGCGGCTGAGCGGGGGACACCCTCTGGAACCACTGCTTAGAGTTAAGTGTGGAGCGGACGGAAGGGTCCTAGGAATCTGACCTCAAGCGCCGCCCTTAGGATAGTGTAGTCGTAAGGCTGTGGGACGGGACTTCTGTGCATCGATGCCAGGAGCCGTGCTGTGTGCGTATGTTTAATCATCTCAGCAGCACTGCAGGGAGGGGGTGGTGGCCTCACCCTACAGATGGGGAAAGGGAGGCCTGGAAAGGTTCACGTGACTCGTGCCGCTGCCACGTGGGAGAGCCGGGCCGAAGCCACTGCTCGGTGCCGAGACCCTTAGAAAATGAGTGTCACGGGCCTCACAGAGCGAAGATGATTCTGGCACCACAAGCAGGAGTGAGCAGCCCGAGAACGACCGTGTGGACACCGCTTCCCCGGCACTCTGTGCTCTCGTCCGCGGTGGCCTAATTAGCGCTGACAGGATGGCCAGAAGATTGGCAGTTGTGGAGAACCTTGGACGACTCTCACACTAAATGTATACCGTGCCTCGGAAGATTAGCTGATTAATTAGGTTGACACATTAGTCATCGTCAGCAAGACATCTTTAAACTGCACATCTGGAACTTGAAGACCAAATGCTACACTTTAAACTATGTTTAAAGTCACCCGGCATTCACTGTAGGACTTGAAACGCATCGTGGTAAATGTTTACAAGCTACTCCTGAATTGTCTTCACGTGGACGTGTCCCAGTAACATGAAGGCACGTCCCTCTCAGCCCTCCTTCCTCGGGATCCTCTCTTCCAGACTCTCAATTTTGGAATGTTCCGGGGCTGAGTCCTCTGCTCTCTTCCCAGGCAATCTCAGGCCCGTGTCTCTAAACGCCACGCACATACTGGTCATTCCCATGTGTATGTTTCCAGCCCCAAACTCTCCCCTGAACTACAGACTGCCCACTTGCTCTCTGCCCGGACGTCTCGCAGGGGTTCTCATGTGACCTGCACAGACCAGAGCTCGTGGTTCTCCGCCTTACCCACCGCCTCACCGGCTCCTCCGGGGTGCCCACAGCAGGAAATAATGCCGTTTTTGATCTAAGCGTTCAGGCTCATCCCTGACTCCTCCCCCAACCCACGCCCGATGTATCCGTAAGTCCTCTGGGGCTTGCTTTTTGATGTATCCCCTCCTCTCTGACACTTGTTCCGGGCCACCACTGTCTCTCCCTGGACTGCCGAGGCCCCCTCCTTCCTAACTGGCTTTTTGGTTTCCACCCTTGCCTCACGATCGTCTGATCGGCATTCATTAGATCAAATCAGGCCTGTTCACGATTGTCAGATAGCGTCCTGTCACAGTGTGAGGTCAGCCCAGAGTCCTTGCCATGGCCTGTGGCGCCCTGTACTCTGGCCCCCGAGCAGGCTTTCGAGCTTTTCCTTCAAGTGTTCTTGGAACATGCCAGGTGCACTCCTGCCTCAGGGCCTTTGCTCTGGCTGTTCCGTCTGCCTGGAGCGTTCGTTCCCCTGGGCGTGGGGTGCGCCTCCCGAGAGCCCGGGTCAGAAGCCGCGTCCGTCATTTGCTGGTTACATACCTTGGAAAGTTGCTCACCCCTCCTCCTCGTAAGTGGGTTTTCTCTTCGGAGAAGTGGAGCCAGCATCTGGGCCGTTGTGCGGTCCTGACGGGAAGCCCGGCCATGCCAAGGGCCGGGGAACCAAAGCTCGTGTGTGTGTTTGCGCCCTGACTCCTCCAGGTCCGGTTTGCATGGCACTCGGGGGCCACTCCCACCTTTCCCGTCACTCTCCCCCCACTGTCCCCTCAGCCCAGCCTTTTCGTTTCCCTTCTTCTAACGTGGCACTTACTTGCTGCTTTTCCGTGATCTTTTCCCTCGTTGGGAGGTAAGCTCCTGTCAGCCACTATTTCACCAGAGCCCAGAAGGGCTCCTGGCACACAGCTGAGGCCCACAGATTTTTGTGGACTGAGCAATGAAAGGCACATATTGGGTACAGACTCAGCCTCTTATTGGAGAGGGGTGTGCTTCTCGGAGAGCTCGGAGGGCACAAGCAGATAGCCCTGGTGGCCCTCCCGAGCCCCTCCCACTCAGGGTAGAGGCCGCAGTGAGCCAGCTGCTTGTCGGGCTGGGGGCCTCTGTCTCTGCAAGTCAGGAGCTGTAAGGGGCAGGAGGCCACCGATCCCGAAGGCCTGGAGAGCTGGTGGAAGATGTGGGCTCCTGTCCCTCTTCTGACACCGCTGTGGTCCAAGCAGAGCAGAGATTGTGGGACCTCTTTACGGTTGCCCATTGACCGTCTGCTGGGTGTTGACTATTAGGTTTCTTTTGCGTAGCCAGAGAGGAAGGGGGGTAGGGTACGGTGCCGGTAAACAGGAGTGGGTTTGGGCATGGTGTTGAGCGTTTGGCCAAAGTTGCCAGGCCCCAGCATGGGGCATGTGGGAGAGAGGTGGGAAAGGTAACTTGGGGACCAGACTCTGCAGGGCCTTGAATGCCAGTCCGGGCACTTGAGAATTCCTCCTGTAGGTATCCCAGGAAGCCTCAACATTTTAAGAAGTGTTCTCCACGCATATTTACACTTTTCCCAAGTATTCCAAATATCATGAAGTAAGTGGCGGAGGAGAAAATTAATTTCTGTTCACTTTAAAAAAGTAGTCTCAGTCTCAGTTCCAAGTGGAATTATACATTTAGGGGTGTGGGCTCTCTCCCCTTCACGTCCCTTGGGCTACATTTAATTCCTGGCCCAGTCCTGACTTTGAAAAGAACAACAAATGAACAGCTTCTTCAGAAGGCCGGCTGCTGGTTAGCGGAGAGGGGCCTGCTGTGGCTGCCCTTCTCGAGTGAACTAGCAGGCCTGGTGGAGGTCCTCAGAACCCAGAAGCTGGCTCACGGGGATGCTTGGAATCTGAGGTTCTGACCCCTCGTGGTTTGCAGGTTAGGTTAGACCCCAGGAAAGATGGAGTGGCTGGCTTTACTTTAGGGTTCATTTCTGTAGAGTGTCCCTTTTAGGCCTGCTCGGATTGAAACAAAGCAGCCTTGTTTTGGATACAGTATCAATATTCAGTGAGGATTAGTACTTTGTTGTTGTTGATACACCCCTGCCAGAAATAAGGCAACTGGCTGGGTGTGGAAAAACACCAGACTGGGAGTCTGTGACTTGGGTTCTCTGGCTGTGGAAGCTTGAGGAAACGTCTTTCTCTCTGTGGATCTCATTTTCCTCATTTTGGAATGAGAGGGATGTGAATCTTAACCCTTGGAACTCTTTGAGACTTCGATAACAGCCGTGGACTTTCCTTCTCCCAAAATGAACACTCATGGTTTGGCCAACACTTCAGGAACCCCCTGAAGCCCACAAGACCAAGTGCTGTACCTGTAAGGCGCTTCCCAGCTGACTTCCCCTTTACGTCCCCCCATTTATGTACCTCCACCTTCAACAGGGCCTTTGCACATGCTGCCCCTGCACAAAGTGCTGTTCACGCCTTTGTTTGGTCAATACCTGCTCATCCTCTGAGTGTCACCCTTCCCTGACCTCTGAGATTAGATTAGGTTTCCCTGCTAGACATGCTTCCCTTACCCTGAACCTCTCAGCACATGTTATCTGACTCTCCCTAAGCTCTGTGTTGGTATTTATTAGGTGAACCCCTGAGGTGCCTCCGACCGCACATTCTGTGATTGACGTGTGACTGTGTGAGCGTGTCAGAAGAAAATACCAATCTGTGCTCTGTGCTTCCTGTGGCACTCTGCCCAAGATGTGTTGTTGTTTTTTTTTTTGTTTTTGTTTTTTGTTTTTTTGTTTTTTTTGTTTTTTGCCTTGGCTGATTTCCTCTGGGGCTGGGCAGGGAAGTCACTTCAAAGCAGGGCCTAGAGGGCCCAGAAGACTGGCTCCCAGACTTTCTGCCTCAGTGCCCTGCTGAGCCTGACCTCCAGGCTGGTCCTTCCCCTTTGTTTATGTTCTGGGCTGAGCTGCAGCTCCCACTTGGAGCCTTCCCACAGTGCCTGGTGCTTCCTCATATTGTTGTATTTTTCTCCAGGGGGGAAGTGACCCACATCAGACTTTCCTCCGAGCAGACAAAGTCCACGCACAAAGCCTCGCGTCAGCTGCTGGGCACCTGCCTCCGTCTCCTGGCCTCTTGGGGGAGGTGAATGTGCACATTACAGCCGTCGCTTGCCTTTCCCCGTGATTTGCCTCTTAATTTCCCTCAAGGAGTGTTCAGTGCCCTGCAGGAAATCCAGCAGCGCCTTGTGTGGAGGGGAGGGTTCTCTGTAAGATGCTTCAGAACCTCGGCAGCCACAGCGTGACCTCCCTGCTTTAGGTCACTTTCCACATTCTCAGGTGTTTTCTGATAGTTCAAACATCACAGGTGAAATTTTACTTGCGCTAAAGAAATGAGTTGTCCACCAGAATGTTGCAGCACATTTCCTCTGATGTGGGGGGAAACCAGAAAACAAAACCCTGGTGCAGGTAAATAAGTTTTCTTTAATATATCTGAAGCTGGACGTTTATAGATTTTAATAAAATAATAAAAACAACTATCCTTTAAGAGTGTCTGCTATGTGCCAGGCACTTTTTCAACATCATATTTAACTTTTTCGCTGCCCTATGAAGTAGGTGGCATAATTGTACACATTTTACATAAGTGAAAAACTCAGGACCAGAGAGGTTAGGTTCCTGTCCCAAAGTTGCCCAGCTGAAAGTGCTCACAGAGATTCAAACCAGGCCCGCTGTCCTCCAGCACCTTCCAACTGCCCTCCTTCCTCCTCCAGCCATGAGGAAATGGGTACTGGGATTTCCTAGGCAAGGATACAGATGGAACTCCGCTCTCTCACCAGGTGGTGGCCCTGATCCCCTCCCCCCCCCCCCCAATCTGTAGTGCAGGGGAGGAGCTTGGTGGGCCCTGCCCTTCTGTGAGTGATTTGGGCTGCCGTAGTAATGCCTCAATACTGAACATGTGGTCACATAGAGTCTGATTATATGGTACATGCGTCCACGGCATCCCTGAAGCATTTGTGTGAAACAAGGAGCCACATCGTATTGGCCGTGCGGTGAATGCTCTATTTCTGGTAGCAATGCGTTGTCCATTCAGCTCATCTGTCAGAGTCCCATATTGCCTCCCTAACGTGCGGACCAGAGGTGGGTCACTGGCCACATTCATAAGAAAATGCATCCCAAGTTAGAAACAGTTGACTTACTGATGAGCCTTACAAATGAACTAGAAATTTGCTTGAGAGAACAACTTTGAAATGAGGACCCTGTGGTCCAGCTGCTTCTCAAGGAATCATGACCTCCCCTAATGATTCAAATGTCAACTTTCTGGGCATAGGGGAAGATAAAGAGAATGGCCTGTCGTTAGGAATAACCCATTAAAGCTCAGCCTGGAAAATGTTTCTGATGGTGCACCCAAACTTGGTCCATTTCTGACTTTCAGCTTCTTGGTCACCTGATTGCCCACTCCTCCGCCAGGAAAAGGCAGCGTGGAAAGTGTTTGGAAATACAGTTCACTCTGAGGCCGCTACCGTGCCGATGAGTAATAGAGCGTCAAAGGAAGGCCGTGGAGGAGCTTCCTAATATAGACCGACCGGTTACGGGACCCGCTGGTAGGGCGATAACAAGCCTTTCCTTCTGGTTTCCTCCCTGGGAGTGAACGGAGTTGGAAAGGCGGGAGGCAAAGACCTCTCAGAGCAGAAATCAGGTTTTTCCTGCAAGAGTGTGCCAGGGCTCGCTGCTGGGTGATTGGGATGTCTGAGAGATGAAGCCCCTTTCAGCCGGTGCCTTGGTCCTCAGTCACTGCTCAGCGAAGACACCTGGGCTTGGGAGAACCCTCTGAGCCCCTGGCTTTAGAATGGGCAATGCTGCTGAAAAACAGAAGCCCCGGAAACGAAGCCGTCTGTGCCCCTGGAAACAAGGTAAGGAGGCCCTGGGCCTCTTCTCCAGGAGGAAGGAGGCAGCCTTCATTGGGATATTTTGGCTCAGAACCAGAGCAGAAACTGCTTGGGAAACACCTTCCACACTGAAAAGCACTCAGTGCAGCATAGTACAGTCTAAAGAAAATTAACCGTCCTAAGGAATAAAATGATTCGTATGTCAATATGACGTCACAACTCGGCCGAGAACGTAGCTCACCTTGAGGTTTGTGTTCTGTGCAGCAGGTGTGCTGATTGAAAATTTTAAGCTTTAAAAAATATGCCGGATAAAAATGTTGACATCCGGGAGTTTCAATCTTTCGGAACGGTTTGGTGAGAGAATGTTAACGGCTTTTGACTATATAACATTTTTCTCCCGTAGACTCCAAAGTACTTTCCATAAGAAACCTCATGCTTGCCTGTCCCAGACACCCGTGATGCGGGCCCACGTCTGCTCACGCCTGCTCTGTGCCTTTCAGGGGCCCTGTGTCAGTGTCCACTTTAAGGAGGAGGAGGTCCGTGGGCCACAGGCACTGCCACAGAGCACTTGGGACTGGGGGCCCTTTGAACCGTGGCCCCGGGCACCTTGGTCCTCCGGCGCATCTGGCTGCTGTTTTCACTGTGATCAACCCCTCAGACCAGCCGCTGGCCCCCAGGACTAAGGGTCGCGGCTCTTTTACGTCCACCCCGCAAAAAATGGAGGTAACATTTGACCAGCAGCAAGACTGTGTGAGTGCAGCTGTATCCGTGGGTATATGTTTGTGCAGAAAATACAGCCTGGGAGAAAATACACGGAAAGGTTGACAGTAGTTGTCTTTCGTGGTCAGGTTATGGGTTATTTATTTTTCTCTTTAAAAGGGAAAACTAGGTAGGCTGCTAACGTAATGTCAAGTTCCAGCCTCTCTGGCTTTATACCACTCATTCTGTGTCCAGCATGTTACTGTGAAAGGAGTCCTCCCTAGTGGCCTTTGATGGGGTCTGGGTCTGAGCAGAACGGTGATAAAAGACATTTGGGGGACAGCTCAGGAAACCTGAATATGAGCTGGGTAGTAGATGGCACGTGGGGACTGTTGCTGGCTTCATTATGTGTGACGGTGGTAAGGAGTCACGTAGGAGAAGGTCCTTTTTGGGGGATAGTCATACTAAAGTACTTAGGGGCAGAGTTTTGTGGCCTGTAATTTTGCTCCAAAATGGCGCAGATGAATGAGTGCATGTGTACATACCTGGAAGCAAAGTAGGACGAGTGTAACGAGTGTTAGAATCCAAGCAATGGACGGGTGAGGTTTGCTATACTCTTGTTAATGGATTTTTACGCATTGTGGGGGAACCATTGAAAAAACGGTTGCTGGTTGCACCGTAGCGCGGTACCCTTCCGGAGCACAAATCTTAGCAGTCGCGGGCATTCTCTGAGGTGGGTCGGGATCCCCTGCTCTTGCTCAGGGCCCCGTATCAGGGCTGGTATCTCTGGCTGCCAACAGGAAAATCGTCATAAAAATCCGTTAACTCAGAGGCACAGCTTTTATAACGGGAATTTAATGTGTTTGTTTTCAGATAGTCTCTGGTTTTCCTTAGAAAGATGTAGAAGAGTTAAGACTTCTTAAAATTTCCACTGGAAGCAGCTGGGTTCCCCGCCTGTGTTGCATTTTGCAGTTTGTGTGTTTGTGTCCGGTAGTTTCCATGAGAGGGGCGTGGGGGCGCCGTGCTGGCGGGCACCGCGGGGCCCGCGGCCGGCTGGGCGGAGAGGAACAGCCGCTCCCCGCCCCGGTTTCTGTCTGCCTGGACCCTGCTGGCCAGGAGCACGTCTTTGCCAGTGTCGGGTGCGTTTGTCTGTGCAGCTTAGACCAGGGAGAGCAGTGCCTCTCCCTGATTCAGAGTCCGGCCGCGCCCTGCCAAGGACCCACAGGAGCAAGGGTGGGGGGCAGTCCTTCACCGTCGCTCGTCTTTGTCTTTAAAGGTTGTTGATGTTTTGGAAATGGGATTTTCGAACCGGATCGAGTGAGTCCCAGGCACCACTGTGACCCTGATCTGCATGCATTTTCCGCGGTCCACACTCACCGTGGCTGTGAAGTCTCGGTGGATGACTGGGGACTCCAGGCTCCACGGCAGAGCAGGATGGTGTCCGTGTCTGCTTTGAGGGCAAGGGAACGGGAAACGTGTGTTTGTGTGTGTTTGGTACAAACAGCCTAGGCTGCCCCTGACTTCTCCAGCCCGTCTGTGGCCCAGCCGTGGCAGGGGCTCCCGGGAATACAGACTTTAACCAGAGCCAGACATTTGTGATTAGGAAGGTCGAGCTCAGAGTACATTCTGAAAGCAAATTTAAAGGGAATCACTATCTGCCCTTTAGATCATTTACATTTCTGTTTCCAGGTTGTATGCCTGGAAAGTTGAAAAATCAAGTGACAGGATATTAGTGCAAGAAACACAAATCTTACCCCCTCTGCCAGCTGTCCCCCTAAAGAGCATTTTACACCTGGCAGAGAGACGTCTAAGGATTTTAAACAGTGTGCAGCGCACAGCCTTTGAGGGGACCAGCATTATACCCTGTCTTATTCTCGTTTTTCTAATGGCTCTCAGAACCCCAAACATAAGGATCAAACAGTATTGCTTGCTTTTTTTTGCAGTGCTGGGTGCTTGCAGTGGTTGATAAATGTGAGTTATTCGCAGTCCCATAGTGAGTTCTAGCAGGCCCCCATACACACACGCGCGTGCACACACACACACACACACACACACACACACACACACACGTGATGGGAGGTAGGATAAGGCAGTGGCTTCCGGTGTGATCCTAAGAGTTCCAGCCAGCGAGAGCTGCACCCCACGCTTGCCATCTGACCTTGAACAAGGGGATTTTGTAATCCCACATGGCCTCATTCCCTCACTGCCCTTCCCTCCCACGGTTTCTCCAAATGACGGTGCCTTCCTGTGTCATTTCCTTACAGCCCTCACCGCAGGTATTTTTTTTATTGATCTGTTTTATACACTGATTGTAAACCCCCTGAAGGCTCTCTGTTGGGACCCTTGTTCTGTCTCCCACACTGGTGGAGGGGTGTCACTTGATGCCTTCCATGAGTGCATTTGGTGACAAAACTCCCGCTCCCTGGCTGCCTGCGTTACCATGGGTATAAAGGAGGTATGAAAGGCAGAGCCTGGGCCCTGGTACAGAGTAGGTGCTCAGTAAATGGTAGCCACCGATGCTGGCCTGTGTGCTGGTTACGGGGACCTGGAGGTGTTCATTCTTTGCCTTCCTGCTAAAGTGGAGACATCGGGGGTGAAAATAGGTACATCTTCCTCTATCCCACGGCGATTCTGAATTTACAGAGTAAATCTATTGAGGATTGTTCACAGTGCAAAAGATTGCTTCACCAAAAGCACTCAAATCATAGTGAATATTTAGTTGCTGATTCATTGACCGAAACAGCTGGTGAAACCTTCCATCTAGAGCTAAATTGAACTTTTAAAATGCGCCTATAATCCTGCCCTGTCAGAAGACTCGTTCGTTCATTCGTTCATTTTTCCTTTTTAAGAATTAATTTGAAGAGTTGCTTGCAATGGTCGTCTTGGCTTTGGGGAGTAAGTATAACGCAGGCACGAGTTTCCTTGGGAGTAAAACATTGCAGCAGTCATTGCAAATGGAATTGTCATCTCCTTCAGAAATCCCAGCAGCTCAGGGCCATACCAGCCTGGTAAATGGAAAATGTTTGATGATTTGCATGTTTGTACTCAGCTGGGTGTGAGTGAATGAAATTAACACCCTCAGTGGAAGCCCTGACTGTATATAAAAAGTGTCTTTCCCCGGGGGGGACCCGGAGGGGGGTGCTTGCGGTGCCGGGAAGGAGATTGGCTGGCTGAGGTGGGGGTGGAGGTAGGGAGTCCGGGACTTGTCGCTGATTGGGCTCCCTGGTCCCTGGGCTGTAGGGGCAACTGGTTGGGTTCCAGTCCGCAACGGTGCTTGGACTTGCCACTCCAAGCTAGGTAGAGAAGAAGCATCGCAGGCCCCGGACACCTTTGTGCCAGGCAGTTATACTGATGGCTTTTCTGGCCAGAGCAGAAGCCGGCCCACCTCCCACCATCCATTTTCTGGCCTTTCTTCCATTGCTTTGGGACCACAGTGGTGCCTGTCTCAGCCTCTTGGGCAAGCACTGGGTGCTACGTTCAGGCCACCAGGCTCAGTGCCTTCTAGCTGAGGGAGGCCAGCCACGTGACCTCACACTTCCAAGCCCGATCCTGGTCTCTAGGTGAGATTAATAATAACACCTACTCGAGGGACCGTTGAGAGAAGTAGATGAGGTAATTCACGTAAGGGGGTTACAGCCCTTAGCAGGCAGTGAGCACGTAATGAATGATAGTCCTTCTTCTTATCATACATCCACGGATATGGATCATGGGCCTGGCTCTGTGCAGCCCCAGCTAGCAGTGTGTTTGCCAATTCTGCCTGTTTCCTTCTCTCAGTGTGAGAGATCACAGGTCAGGTGATCGCAGAGGTGCTGGTGAGGTCTGTGAGTCAGCGACCGCCCGCACTGGCCCTTGCCGTCCCTATCTGCAAGCTCTGGGTGTTCAGTGTCCGGAGAAGGCTTCCGTTGTGCTCAGCACTGGGGGCACAGGGGGCTTTTGTGGCCTTGCATTTCTCTGAAAATGGTTATTGTGGGACCCAACACAAGTGAACTATTCCTTGTTAACTAGAATATGAAAGTAATCAGCACAGTCCATCTTCCTGTTCTGAGTACTGTCACGTTGCGGTGTTTTTCCATAACTGCATCGTGGCTAGGAGTGTGGACTACGGAGCCTAGATGCCGGGGCCGAACCCTTGCTCCTCATCGTGCTGCTTGGCTTATTGTGATCTTAGTGAACTTCGAGACCTCAGTTTTCTCATCTGTAAATCATACCTGTAAAGTGCTTACAACAGCTCCTGGCACATAGTGTTTATCGTTGGTGGTATTTTTAGGTTGCAGACAGAAGAATTACATTTTACTTTAATGGAAAAGGTGTTACGTTATTAAAGAAAAGATTGGGAAAAATGGACCAAATGCAAAGAAGAAAGTGCATGTTGAGCGTCTAAAGGGCCTGCAAGAGAGCAGAAGTATTAGCTCCAACTGGTAATCTTTTCCAGAGTGGCTGCCCGTGCATGCATAGTTTTCACAGAGTTGTAACCATGTGCAAATCATTTTTTTATTTCATGCCTCTGTGTGGTCTTCGTAACTACTGTAATGACTGCACCATTCCATTATGCTAATGTTCCATAACGTATTGAATCATTTACCTGCTGCTGGATATTGCGGTTATTTCCCCTTTTTGCTGTTACAAGCAAGGCAACAGTAAGTAGCTTCGTTCGTACGTATTTGTGATTCTTTTGGATGATTTTGTTTCCTTAAGGTGAGGTCCCAGTGTAAACTTCCCAAGCCAGGCGTGTAGGAGATTAGCTTTAAGGCTCTAAGGGACATATCTGTCAACATTGTCACGAGTGATGCACCAGTTTATCCATTAGCCACAAGCCCATCAGCACTGAGTGTTATCATTTTGGAATTGTTTCTTTTGTAAAACGTAGATTGTATTTACTCATGCAGAGTGATGAGTTACCTAATGGCATGGGGTTCAGAGAAGGGCATGGGAGTTCGAAACCCATTATCAGTTTAAGAATCTGTTTTTAAGATTCTGTGTTCTCATTGTCCTTTGCATGGAACTTGACTCAATCTCATTCAGGTGCTAAGTTTCATGGAAGAGAGGCGTGAGATTTTGTGTTAAGGATAGCCGTTTACCATCACAGCTTTTTGTCTTTTGCCTCCCAGGGAGGAGTGAGTATTAAATAATTCGGTTTCCTTGTGTGAAAGGGAAAGAGTGAGCCCACAAGTGTTGTTAACACGGTTAGTGTAATGATTACCGTTAGGCCGCGTGACGAATGACCCAGCCCCTCCTCCTCTCCGCTTCTGTAGGGCTCTCTCCGAACCTCCGAGAACCGTTTTGCCCAACTGCTTGCCTGTGATGGGCTGCCAGCTCAGTTGTTACTCGGACGGGTATGTTGCTGTCAAACTGTGCTGCCACGGAGGTTTGAGTCAACAGGTGCAGGCCTCGGGTGTTAGGGTAAATATAGTGGACGAAGGTGATGCCTGTTCATTGGCGAGGCTCTAAGCCACGGCTGGACGTGACCATAAATAGGCTTCAGGATGGGAGAAAAGAAATTTACGAAGCAGAGGTTATTTACCATGCTAATGGAGTCACAGATGTCTTGAGCTAGAAGAGAATGATAAAAAAAAAAATTCCTAAATGATCCCCTAATTTAACTAATGAAGAAATTGACGCTTAGAGAAGTGAAGTGACTTGTCTGAAGTCCTGCAGCTAGTTTGTGGCTTAGGGTCTCCTGTGCTAGGGTAGTAATATACCAGTGGTGTAGTAATGTACGTAATAAAGATACAAAACAATACAATGTATTGTGTATATTATGATTACCTATTTTGTATTTATGTTATATATTTACAAGCCGTAGCATATGTTGTGTCCAGTACGTTGTATATGTGATACGTTATATATTGCATCTAACGCAGTAACCTATGTAACGATATAATAGTAACGGGTTGGGATATAACGTTACAGTGATGCTGATGGCTTCCTTTATGCCAGGTGTGGTACTAGAAGATCTGCATACATAGCGGGCTCTTCCATAAGTCAGTTTTTGGTGAAGTGAAAGATCAGATGTAGGAAATGGAAACGTAAGTGTGAAGGAATTTTTCTCGTGAGAAGTGTGGGGTGTTGTTTTGGGTGGGGTAAGAAAAGGGAAGGAAACTTCGCTTTGTCATCAGATATTTCCAAATTTAGAACAATATCTATCCCCAGCCGTTGGCTTTACGGTATGCTTTACCCTGGGAACAGGCACACAATACGCTTCCGTGTTTGACCACGTCTTTCCCAGCTGTGGGGAGGGGGTCACCATTGCTTTAGATAATAACAATGGCCAGTGGCCACTTTAAATCTAATTACACTTTGGCAATTGCTTATAGGGCACTTGATTTCAGAAGTCACTTCATGCTGAAATACCAGATGGCTGTTTCTGGAGACTCTGTGGACCACAGCCGAGGAGGCTCATCTAGGTCACGGATGGGTCAGTTTCTTAAAGGGCCAGATAGCGACTCTTGTAGACCTTGCAGGGCCAAGAGGCATGTAGGTGCTTACATAACCAGCTAAAATGAAACTGTTTCAAAGTTTGAGAACCAAATTCTTTGCTTGCAGGCTATAAATAAGCAACCTGCACCAACAACCAGGAGGCTGGCAGGATTGGGGCTACAGGCAGAAGTTTGCCAACCCCTGGTCTGTGGGGTCTTTTTCGGTTTGGGTGCTCTCTTCTGTCGTCATTATGCCTCTGGTGCTCTGAAACAGGTCGTTCGCCAGTTACCAAAAAAAAAAAAAAATCAACTTTTCAGGTCAGAAGAAGACTGAAATATCATCTTCTAGCTGCTTCACCTTTATAATCGGAATTACTTAGCTGAGCCTTCTGGTTTCTAGTCCACCACACACACATTCAGGGCTTTATTGATAAAAATAGTCCTTCCCATCACTACAGGAATGAGAAGATAGATGATGGAGGTTTGAAGAACCCGGCACTGTTGAATACAGAAGCCTTAAATAGCCTTCCTTGACTGTTAAATGGGACAGTGTACTAAAAAAAGCCTCCATTTTCTATAGTCATTCATTCATTGATTGATGGATGTTTATTCACTCAACAAATATTTATTGAGTGGGACCTGTGTCGGGCACTGTTTTGGACACAGGGGGATGCCCAATGAAAAAATAGGACCTCACTGCCCTCTGGATTTTATAGTGTATATATAAATAAGTGAAATACATTGTATAGAGAAGGCAGGGAGGGGGATAGGAAGTCCAAGGCTGGGGGTGGTCGTCAGCGAGGAGGACTGTGAGCGAGGGGCACTCGGCAGCGAGGTGTGGAAGTTGCCGCTGAGCGGGAGCACTCCAGCAGGAGTCACTGGTGCAGAGGGCCTGAGAGGGAGGGAGCACAGGCCTGATGAGGAAGACCATGGGGGCAGGCATGGCTGGAGTAGACCGTGGACTCTAGAGAGTGATGAGACGTGCGGCCAGGGAATAGCACATTATGTAGGGCCGTGGAGGTGATTCTATGGAGCCTGAAGGGAGAGTCCATGGGATTCGCTGACCGTCTGAGCATCTGTCCCTTGTAAACGGAGGAGGGCCAGCGGAGCAGATCGGGAGTAGGGGTGGAGACTGGGAGCTGTGTTTCGTGCAGTTGGAGAGGAGTTTGAGTTGAGTTCGAGACGGCTTTTAGAGATCTCGAGGGAGATGGCCCTTCAGCAGTCGGCTGTAAGATCTGGAGTTCAGGAAAGCTGAGGCCTCGAGTCTTTGACATAAAGACAGTGTTTGAAGCTGTGAGACTAGATGAGATTACCACGGAAGTGAGTGAGAGAAGGGGGGGGGGGCTGGACTGGGGAGCCTGCAGCGCTCCAGCACTCGGAGGGCGAGGAGAAGAGAGAGACCCGCTAGTAAGGTAGGAGGAAGTGTGATAGGAAGGAGGGAGCACGGGGCATGGGTCATGCTGCTCGGAGTGAAATCAGCCCGGTCACACGGGGACTTGGACTTGCCCGCGCTGGTCCCTGGGAACCTTGACACGAGGTTTCGGTGCCTTGTTGGGTACGAAGGGGGCTTAGAAGAGAACGGGCAGAGAGGACTGAGACACTGAGCATGGTCGATTCTCTGAGGGGTTTTGCTGCAAGGGGGGGCCAAGGCACGGCGGTAGTTGATGAGCGCGGTGGGGCCAAGGGAAAGCTTTGTTTAAAAAGGGAAGAAGAATGGCACGATTGGATGCTGGTGGGGAAGACCGGTGGGCAAGGAAGGTCTGACTGACGGGGAGAGTCGCCGCACAGGGGAGAAGCCTGCTGCTTACCGAGCTCTGTTCTCGCACGTGGTTGGCCCCGACACGCCGCCCCGGCACTTGGTGACTCTGGAAACGACACCTGGCTATCTGTCTAGTTCGTGGTCCTGCAGGTGGCACTGGGCGCTGGGGTCCCTCGTGTGTCTGGCCAGCTGCCGGGAGGGCTCGTGTCTGGGCCTCTGGCAGGCTGGCGGGCAGGGCGGCTCACCTGGCATCTGGCAGGTTTCCTAGGAGCGAGGCGTGCAGGGGCTGAGGCCCAGGTTGGAACCGGCACGGCGTCACCACCAGCTCTTGTCCCTGGTGGAGGCAGGTCCGAAGGCCAGTCGGGATTCCCAGAGAAGGGAGAGGGGCCCCACCTCTCGATGGGAGGTGCCTAAAGCCACCTTGCCGGGAGGTGTGGACAGCAGGTGGGGCACACTCGGGCCCCTGTGAGCCAAGCATGACTTGTGTGTGGTGGGTGGGATCATCTTCATTTCACAGATGGGGAGACGGCTCCGGTGAGGGTCCCGTGACTTGTTCAAGACCACACCGCCGCCAAGTGGCAGGGTTGGGGCCCAGACCGTCGTCTGTGGTCGCTGTGATGGCAGAGCCCCTTCTCTGTCCAGCCTTGCTGATGGCGTTGCTGTCCGAGAGCTGACTGCAGGGTCAAGTCCTCTTTTCCGTGTTAGGCAAGGGAATGATATTTCTGTCAATGATCATTATCTCCTATAAGAACGGACCGAGGGCGGTGATTGTGTTACGCGGTATACGTGTTTACCGTGTGGAGATTAGACAGCTGTACTTATTAGACTCCCGTTGAGGACACGGCGGTGTGTGTAATTAGGTCTGCTGTTGACAGAAACTCGCGTCTCCACTCCCAGCTGGACCCTCAGTGCCTCTGACAGTCTTTCCTCTTCTCCCGGGTCAGCTGACTGTCCACACGGTCGTCACCGTCTGCGAGGCTTCCTTCAAACCCCCTTTGCCTCCAGGCCTCCTGACACGATGTCTGCCTTTATCCCTGCCTCTTTCTGTCCTTGACACTGGGACTCCTGCCTCTCGTCCAGGGTTAACCCTCTCTGCTCAGGTCCCCTCCTCCCTCCAGAACATGTCATAATCAACATCTGTCTCCTCAACCAGCTGGATTTCAGGCTCTCCAAGAGCAGACTCCAAACAGTGGAAAAAACAGCATCAGCGTCAGGAAACTTTGGCCCTGCCGCTGGCTTTACCGCCTTGGGCAAGTCATTTTCCCTCAGGTTCATGAATCCGAGGTGAGCAGACCACTCAGGGAGAACAGTGTCTGCTCATGTCCCCGTCGGAAACCGTTGGCCTAGAGTGCAGTTCTGTGCGCAGCGGGCTCCCCGTGTGTGTCTGACGGCCGTGCAGCAAGCCAGAGTCCCCCCAGTCCAGTGTCAGAGCAGCTGCCCCCCACTCAGTGCACTGGGAAGGCAGCTGGAGAGATGGCTGGTCTGGGTGCTGGTTGCACCGTCTCGGAAGAGATGATACTTGCTTTGAAAGCAAACCACAGTGAAGATAATTTTTGAAAGCTCTCTTTGGGTCGAGAGAGCAGGTAATGACTAATTAGATGAAATCGAGCATTTCAGGTCTCTCTAACCTTGCCTGTGGGGAGCCTGGGAGCTTTGCCCTTCTTTAAAGTCCCTGGTGAGGATCCCATCGAGCTGGGTAGGAAGCAGGGTGTCTGTCTGTCTGCTGTGCTCTCCGCAAGCTCACGACGACGCACAGACGCACAGTCGGTCTTTCCTCTTAGACCCCTTGCAGTAAGAGTAAATAGTCCTGCAACTTATTTATCATGTAACCTTGGGGAAGCTACTTAATTTCTGTCAGCTTCTATTTGCTTGTCTGTAAAAGGAAGGCAACTAGCAACACGTAGCTGACAGAGAGAGCATGAGGAGGAGTGAATGAGGGAGTGTTTGGCCTAGAGCTGGCCCTCGGCACATCTCCGCTGTGGCTGCAGTTACTATACAAAAGTCATGTCTTGCTTATGTTGTAAGTCATTTGTTGAAGATTTCTCGTACTTTCACGATTACTCTCTACTTGGAAGATGCATCCTTGTATTTTTTAGTCATTCGTTCCCTGAGTTTGTATTTATCAAGCTCCTACTTATGGGCCAGGTACCGTTGATTATTTTCTTCCTGCTCAGGGGCATTTCTTAGTGGTTGACATTATAATACCCAGAGCTGTGGTTTGCTGAGCACCTACGTCAGTAGAATCGTTTACCTGCGGGTTAGTTTCGGAAATCAGGGCGTAAAGGGAACATGGCATATCGTCAGGATTACTCCTGAACCCCCTTAAATCTGTAATAACATCAGGGGCCATCAAACTCTTTCTACAGAGAGCCGTATACTAAACACTGGCCTTGCAGGCCACATGTACTTCATTTTCTTTTGTACAACCCTCAGCTCTGAGCCTTTCAGAAGCAGGCCGTGGTCTACACGAACAGCCCCTGGTGTTCTGTTGGCCACTTGGAGGCTGGCTGTTCTCACAGCCTCCAAGATGGCCCCGTGTTCCCTGCTCCTTGGTATCCACAAGCCCAGACATAGTACCCTCCCGCATTGTCCCGGGCTGATCGTGTGACTGCTGCAGGGGTGCCTGGAGGTGGGTTCTGACTGTGGCGGGGGGAGGGGGAGGGTTCTGCCTCCTTGCCACCGGGGATCCTCTGCTCTGGGGAAGGAGGAGAGGCCCGTGGGGCAAGGCCCCGAGGCCCCCTGCTAACAGCACGGGGGTGGGGGTCCCGTGAGCTTGGACACCGCTCCTCCAGCCCTGGCCAAGACCTGAGCTGCAGCTTTGTCAGAGACCCTGAGCCGGGACCCCTGGCTCATTTAAATCATCCTGTCTGTGGGTGATTATGAAATCCTCGGCAGTGAAAAGGGAACAGGGAGGAAGCCTAAGGAATGCCTGCTTGCCTGCCGAGTCCAGTCAATTCCTCCTTAGTACGTAGCATCCGTACCAGTTAACTGTGTCACCACGTCTGTTCTTGGGTGAGATGGTTACCTGCGAGTAACCCAGCTCTCCTGGGTGGGCGAGACACGGACGTACTCCTCTTCATCGCCACAGCTCCCGCCAAGGTCCGTACTGAGGGCTCAACGTCTGCTCTGATCTGACCGGCTCCCAAGCCCTTCTAGGCTGTCACTGGTACGTGCCACGGCACTCCACTCAGCACAGCAGTGCCCTTGCCCCCCGTGGAGAACTTGTGCCTCCCCCACTCGGTTGCTCTAGATGGCCTTGCTGTTTTTCAGGTTTGCCCACAGGACCTTCTGTACTTAATGGCTCTTCCCTGGGCAGCTGGCCATTGACCTGTGTCGTGTGGCCTGCCTTGGAAAGATGAGCTGGGCCGCTTGGTTCTGGCTCAGGAATTTGACCCAGGAGTTAGGCCGTCTGATCACTGGTGGGCAGTTGAGCTAAAGAGTCTTACGGAATTGGAGGCAGGCGAGCGTGACGTGCTCCCCAATCATGAGTGGTGGTGGCTGAGAAGAGGCACAGTCACGCGTGTACTTAATGGATATTGATTTGAGCACCTGCTGTGTGCTGGGCATTGTTTTAGTCACTTAGGTTACAGACCTCCATCCTCGTGGAACGTAGGTTTCCAGTGGGGGCAAGTGGACAGCGGCTAATAAACACCATCCACCAGTGGGCTACAAAGACTGTGAGGAGATCAGTGCCATGGGAAGCGGAATGAGGGGCGTCAGGGGTCCCAGGCCTAGGGGGTTAGACTGCAGAGTTTACTGGGGCACACAGGGTGGCCTCACGGGGAAAGGGAGATGCGTCTCACGGAGGAGGACAGGGCGTTGGCCAAGCAGACGTCTGAGGGACTAGCCTTGCAGGCAGGGAGACCAGGTAGGCGTGTTCCGGGAACAGTGAGGACACTGGCATGACTGGAATGGAGACGGCGACGTCTTGTTAGGCTCCGAGGGCCATCGCCAGGGCTTTGACTTTTGTCCTGAGAGAAGTGTGGAGCCGCTGCAGAGTCAAGAGCAGAGCAGTGAGATCGTCTGAGGTAGGTGTTCATACGATCACTGTGTCGTGTATGTAGGGGGAATGACGGGGAGCTAGAGGAGAGGCAGGGATTCCTGCGAGCGGCTGGTGCAGTGACCCAGGGTGGTGCCCTGCAGGTGCTGGCAAGTGCTTGGGTCTGGACATACTTGGAAGACTAGAGCCGAAGGATTTTCTGGCTGCTTGGCTGAGGGTTGTAGGGGAAAGAGAGGAGTCAAGGATGACCCCAAGGCTTTGGGCCTAGGCAGCTAACTATGAGGACGGAGTTCAAATGCCATCCGTTCAGATGGCGGAGGCTGTGAAGGAAGATTGGAGCTCAGTCAGAAGTGCGTTCTAGACATCCCAGTGGAAGTAGCGAGGGGACGCCTGGACGGTGAGTCTGGCAAGGAGGAAGATCTGGACTGGAGGTATAAATTTAGGAGTCTTGGTGTAGGGAATGTATTTAAAGCTGTAGGAGCAAGCGGGCTCCCTACGGGAGTGAGCCTCAGTGGAGAATGACGGCAGGTGCAGAGGGACAGAAAGCAGTGGGAGATGGGGAGGGCAGGTTCTCAGGGCTGCCTTCTTCACCCTTGTCTGCCCTTCCCGACGGGCGGGGTGTTTAGCTTTTCTAGGGTTCCCAGGGTCTCCTTGCGTTCCGATTTACCATAAGCCTTTCTTTTCACTTGAACGCGTTCATTGGGTTTCTGTTCCTTGCTAAAGAACCGTGGCCAAAATGGCATCATTCCCATTTACAGGTGGGAGATGGGTTTAGGGGTTAACCTTACTCAAGGTTATGCCAAATGGCCTCACTGGAACTGGCATCCACCCCCCTCTGGCTCCAAAGCTTGTGCAAAGTGCATCCGTATCCCATTGCCCCTCAGCGGTCTCAGGGGCCTCAGTGCAGTGAAAGGAATTGGAGCATGGAGTGGGTAGTCCGTTTGTTCGTTAATTTCTTTTTTTTTCATTTTCTGTCGGTAAATATCTCAGCGCCTGCTCTGTGTCAGATGCTTTCAGGAACAGATCTTTCTGAACCTGAGTTCCTCGCCTGAACCACAGAACACACAGTTATTTGAGTGATGATTTTCTCAGATAATCCAGGGATGGTCCAGAGCTGGTGTCATTCTAGACGCAGAGAGAATTTATTACATCCAGTAGATGCCGTAGGGTCCTAGGCCTCATTCTTTCTCGTTATTCTGTTTAGCTGAGGAAGGTGGAAACCCAGATAGCCCCCAGGTAGGTTCATAATTGTGGACTGATAACTCCTGATAGCCGGTACGGAAGGATCAGAGTGAGATCTGAAGGGCTAAGTCAGAGTTACCTATTATCTAGATGGAGTGAGGTGGACCTGTGTGTGTGTGTGTGTGTGTGTGTGTAGTTGGGGGGCAGCATTGTCTACATGAGGAAACAACGTGTAAAGGTCCTGAAACAAAGGGGTGGGGCGGAGAGAGGAGCCCTCAGTGGAAGAGGAGATGGAGCCTTCAGTTTAAGAGCATCAGCAACCTGAAAAGTCATCAAGTGTTTCAGGTGGTGTATGTGTGTTTGTGAAAGATTGAGAATGGAGATCAGATTGGTGCCGTGAGGGCCGCAGGAGGGGACTTGGCAGCTGACTGAGCCATCCCAGCAGATGATGCAGTACGGACGGGGTGGCAGAAGTGGGGAGATTCGCTGGCCTTTGGAGGCTGAAGGGGCAGGACTTGCTAACGGTGGGATCTGGAGAAAAACGGACAGGAAGTGGGGCAGGGACGGCAGTGAGATTCCTGGTGTGTGTTAATGGGCGCTCACCATTCACTGAGATAAGAGGTGTGAGAGGAAACCCATTTATTTGGCTTAAATATAAACAGTGAATTATGGTCCTCTTAGGGCTTTTTCTATTTTTGTTAATCATGGGAGCAAAACTATTAGTTATAGGTGTTTGCAGGTTGAAGTTCTTTTTTTTTTTTTTTTTTAATGTTTATTTATTTTTGAGAGAGAAATGCACAGAGGGTGAGGAGGGGAGGGGCAGAGAGAGAGGGAGACACAGAATCGGAAGCAGACTCCAGGCTCCGAGCCATCAGCACGGAGCCCGACGCGGGGCTCGAACTCACGAACCATGAGATCATGACCTGAGCCGAAGTCGGACGCTTACCTGACTGAGCCACCCAGGCGCCCCAGTTCTTGAAGTTCCTGTGGAATTTGGGAGGCTGTTAAAGGGACAGTGCTCCAAGCCCATCTTGAGAGACCCTCCCTTTGCCTGGCAAGACATCTTTTCTACGCAGCTCTGCTCAGGGAGATAACTGTGCACGTCCTGACCTTCACGAGGGGCAAGAGACCTGGCTGTGGCTCATTTTTATTTCTTTTCATGGGCAGTTGGGCTCCTAATGAGAACATTTTCCATGAGGAGGTCCCAGGAAGCCTCTATTCACGAGTGACTCACATGATTTATCGGAACAACTGTGTCAACTGTGCTCACGTGGGTAGCCAACACTTGCCACAAGCAGCCATCAGGGTGTTGCTGTCCGGTGATGGGGACCCGTGATGGTGGCGTACCAAGGTTGACAAGTTGGTTTTCTATTAATATGAAAACTAACTTCTTTTAAGGCTTGTGGGTGGAGACCCCTTAGATGGATGGCATGAAGGGAGGGAAGGCAGGATCCCCACGTGGCATTAAGTATTTGCCAACTACGTTTGAACTTGGCATCCTCAGCTCCGTCCCAGGATCTGGGCACACTCAGTTCTAACAAGGACCACCGGGAGCTGGTTGTACAAATGGGCTGATATCCTTCCATGTATCTTCTCTGCTTCTTCCAATTAAGAAAAATCGGGGTCCCTGGGTGGCTCAGTCGGTTAAGCATCCGACTTCGGCTGAGGTCATGATCTCACAGTGCGTGGGTTCGAGCCCCACGTTGGGCTCTGTGCTGACAGCTTGGAGCCTGGAGCCTGCTTCGGATTCTGGGTCTCCCTGTCTGTCTGCCCCTCCCCCCTTCTCTCTGTCTCTCTGTCTCTATTAAAAAAAATAAACCACCACAACAACAAAAAGCTGAGGTCCAGGGTGCCTTGGTGGCTTAGTTGGTTGGGCATCCAGTTCGACTCAGGTCATGATCTAGCAGTTCGTGGGTTCAAGCCCCACGTTGAACTCTGTGCTGCTGGAGCAGAGCCTGCTTGGGATTCTCTCTCTCCCTCTCTCTCTGTCTCTCCCCTGCTTGTGCTCTCTCTCTCTCTCCATCTCCCTCAAGATAAATAAAACTGGAGGGAGAGAGGGAGAGAGAGAGGGAAGGAAGGAAAGAAGGAAGGAAAAGGCTGAGGACCACCTTACACTTTTTTCTTGGGACATTTTTAAAAATGAGGGGCGCCTGGGTGGCGCAGTCGGTTAAGCGTCCGACTTCAGCCAGGTCACGATCTCGCGGTCCGTGAGTTCGAGCCCCGCGTCGGGCTCTGGGCTGATGGCTCAGAGCCTGGAGCCTGTTTCCGATTCTGTGTCTCCCTCTCTCTCTGCCCCTCCCCCGTTCATGCTCTGTCTCTCTCTGTCCCAAAAATAAATAAACGTTGAAAAAAAAAAGATTAAAAAAAAAAAAAAATGAAACCTAAGGGAAACATACTCAAGCGAGAATGAGCACTTGGGGAGGGGTGAAGAGAATTCCCTGTGTAAGTTACTTGATTGGCCACTACAAAATTATTGATTATTTGAATCCATCACTTGGTTTTGTCTTCTCAAAGTTTCCAGTTTTGTTGTAAAGCCGGTGGCCAGCAGTTTGATTTAACATGTTAAACAAAGTCCAGATGTGTAAATGAGGAGGTAACTGGCCTTATTGAACATTCATGAATTGGGCATCGCCCCATCTAGCAAGCAGGAAGGAGCCTGGAGGGCCTGTATAAAATGGGAGGCTTTGATGGGCAGAAGTAGGGCGGGACAGGGCAGCTCCTATCAGAAGAGAAGAAAGGATTGTTTCTGGCTAGGTCACCTTCCTTTGGCTGGAGGGTGGGGAATCTATCACGCAGATCACCTTTCCAGTGTGATCAGGAAATTCCAGATTGATCCACTAATGGTCACATTCCTGATGTTAAATCCCGATTTGCCATGGTTTTGAACCTTTTGAACAGTTGAAATGTTCAGCTTACCTTGTATCTTCCTTTTCACCAGAACCCCACCTGTAGTTTAACTAATTATATTCTGCCTGTGCAATTACATTTAAGTGCCAAGAATGAAGAGTACCTGGGGGCTGAGAAAAGCGTGTGATGGGACCTAATCTTTTACTTCATTCAGCAGATACTAACGGGAACTTTCTGTGTACCCAGCACAATGCTGGGCAATGGGGACGTAGCAATGAGCAAAATAGACCAAGCCGGGCCTCTCACTGCCTAGTGGGAAAGAGAGGCGGTAAACTTAACCTGCAGGACACTGAGGTGCTCGCGGGGTCTCTGACCTAGTTACCAACCCTAGTTACCAACTCTAGCTACCAGGTCAAGGAAGGTCTCCCGGCGAAAGGTATTCAAGCAGAAGGAGCCGAGCATATTCTAGATGGTCTGGATGGGACTTCACGTGGATTCCAGCACTAACCTTGACAGTTCTTTGTGTCGCTGCCCCGTTGTATCGTGCGTGGGGTTGCATTTTATCCAGACAGAAGGACTGGGTTTGAAGAAGGCCTTGTACACAAGGCCACAATTGTGTATGGTCAGAATTACCCTTGAAAATAAATCCAGTGTTAGTTATCCTTTCAGCATTGAAAGGGGATGCTGTCTCTTTAGAGCAGGGGCCAGTACTCCCTCCTTCTCCCCCAGGGCCAAATCCACGTGGCTCCCTGTTTTTGCAAATAAAGGTCCATCTGAGCACAGCCCGTTTATTGACCAATCACATGTGCTGCTCTCTCACTAAAGTGACAGAGTTGAGGAGTTTAACAAAGACTATATGCCCCACAGAGCTGAAGCTATTTACTCTCTTGCCCTTTAAAGAAGATGTTTGCTAACTCCTCCTTTGAGCGAATGTAGGGCTTAGTTTTATATTTAAGCACCATGTTCTAAAAAGAAAATTGTTATCTTTAACACCAGAATCCTATTAGTGAGGTGAGATGTTCACACCACAGAAGGCAGGAAAGATCTGAGGACTCAGTCATGGCCCCTCTCTCGTGTCACTCTCACTTGGGTTCATATGCTTAATAACGGAAGAGAGAGTGATTTGCCTAAAATATTTACCCTGCTCCCTCTCCCTTCCTTCCTCCCCTTTCTGCCTCTCTGTTTTTTCAAGTGCACATAATTGGGTTGATCTGAGGTTAATGGAATCCATCATACACTCTTGTACTTCAGACGTGGCGGCTGGCAAAGAAAAGCGCGGGGAGACTTAATATGCAGGTGGTGTGGTTCTACCCAGAAGCTAAAATGACGTCATAGTGATTTCGGTGGAGAAACGTGGTGAGAACTGCCCTGCAGCTGTCCACACTGTTCCCGTCGTACCTGGTGATGCGGGCTCCAGAGTCCACTGTCTCTGGGCTCGACCAGTATTGTTCATCTGTTTGGAGGTTGTAGTTTCATTTGCATCGAATTATAAATTTGATTTGATTTGATGGTTGTAAAGAAACAGCAAGTCATGTGGCGGATAGAGTTCAGGACAGCCCTCAGTGTCACTGTCTCCTCGTGTTCACGCCTTTGTCGAATCCTTGAGTGTGGACCGGCCTGGCCTGTGAATGGGCCCAAGGCGATGGGCTGTCCCTCCCCTGCTAATGTGCTAGCACGCCCTGGAGACGTTTTCGCTTGCATCAGAGAAGTAAGAGGCTCCATGTGGCAGGGAGCTGAGGGCAGCCTTCAGCCTACAACCAGCAAGAAGCCAGAGCCCTTAGCCTTAAAGCTGCAAGGAAATTAATTCTGCCAGGTACTTGAGGGAACTTGGACACAGACCCTTCCCTAGTTAAGCCTCCAGACGAGACCTCAGCCCTGCCAGCACTTTGACCGCAGTCTTGCAGAGAACCCGTCTAAATGCCCATGATCAGACCCTGACCCGCAGAAAGTGTGACATATGGGGCACTCCTGCATGTGTCTTAGTCGGTTGAGCATCTGACTCTTGATTTTGGCTC
The DNA here is from genome assembly GCF_018350155.1 of Leopardus geoffroyi. Classification (NCBI taxonomy): domain Eukaryota; kingdom Metazoa; phylum Chordata; class Mammalia; order Carnivora; family Felidae; genus Leopardus; species Leopardus geoffroyi. The sequence continues at coordinate 89,686,487 of NC_059342.1, read as the reverse complement.
AGGTCATGATCCCAGGGTCGTGGGATCAGCCCCACATCGGGCTTCTCACGGAGCATGGAGCCTGCTTAAGATTCTCTCTCTCCCCCACACCCCACCCCTCTTCCCTGCTCATGTACTGTCTTTCTAAAAAAAATACAAAGAGTGACATAATAATTGTGCATGTTTTTTGTTACACAACAATAGAAAACTAATACAAAGGACAAAAAGTTTACCCCGGTTTTTATTGGTTCATATTAACATTATAAAAATGCAAGCTAATTCTGGGAATCTGTAATAGGTTCTCCCCCCGCTGCCCTCAAAAGTTGTCCTTAGGGCACCTGGGTGGCTCCATAGGTTAAGTAAGTGCCTGACTTTGGCTCAGGTCATGATCTCACAGTTCATAGCTTCTAGCCCCGCATTGGGCTCTGTGCTGACAGTGTGGAGCCTGCTTGGGATTCTGTGTGTGTGTCTCTCTCTCTGCCCCTACCCCACTTGTGCTCGGTCTCTCTCTCTCTCTCTCTCTCAAAACAAAAATTAAAACATTTTAAAAAGTCCCCAAATTTTGGGTCACTTGACAAAATTGGAATATGAATGGTGGCTTAGATAAAAAGTATTGCCTCAATGTTAAATTTCCTGATGGTGATGACTGTGCTGTAGTGATATAAAAGAATATCCATATTCATAGGAACCACTCACTGGAAAACTCCAGGGGACACACCATGGTATGTGTGAAACTCACTCTCAAATGGCTCAGAAAACAGCGTATATGTATTGTAAGTATGTATGCATGTGTGCGTGTGCGTGTTTCAACCCCTGCTTTTTAAGGGTTCAGAGAACATCTGGAAAGTCTTTCCTTTTAGGGCAGGGCATTTTACCGTTTGCCTTTCCTCTCTGTATACCGCCTGAAGCAAGACGGACTGCTGAAAATGTCACGGCGTAGGACCCCGTCTGATGTGGTTACTTGTGTAACAAAGCTTCATTCTCAGGCCTTTGCTCCTTTACGACTCACAACAGCCCTTCGTGGCGGGTGCTGTTGCGTGTCTCGCTTTTGCTGAGGAGGCCGTGAAAGTCCCGTCCCAGGTTTCAGAGCCAGTTAGTGGGGAGCCGGGCCCGACTGCAGGTGCGACCCGGAGGCCTGTGCCTGAAGGCTGCCACAGAACGTCACCCCAGGGGCGCTCTTCCCACTGCTCCCCTTCCAGAAACTGGCCCCCCCCCCCCCCGGGAAAGCGGCCGAACTACGAACACGTCGCTGGGCCCGCACCGGTCTGCCTTCCATGGGGGGCATCAGGTCACGGCCCCGGGGAGCCTGTAGGCCTTCGGTCCCTGTCGCGTCCCGCCGGTGAGTCCACAGGTGGCCCCTGCGGTCGTTTCTGTGGTCCCGATGAGGTGTTGCCAGGAGGTGCCCTGCGGGCGGCTGCAGAGGGGGGCCCGGTGGTGGTTCACCCGAGTGCGTGGAGGACTGGGCCTGTCCTCATGCGCGTCCTCCCGGAAGTCGGCCTCAGCTGCCGTGGGGGTGGCGCCTGGGGACGTTTGCCATCCCTCCTGCGTACGGCTGGGCTGCTCGCGCGCCCCCTTCTGTGAGCGTCGAGGGCCCGTTTTGGCCTCTCCTGGAGCGTCAGTGGGGGGGGCCCTTCTTCCAGCACTCGGGCCGTCGGACAGCGGCGCTCTCGTTCACCCGGTTCTGCCTGTGACGCGTCTGCGAGCTGAGGAATTCCTGACTCTAGATTGGCCGTGAGCCTGCTGTTCCGTTTTGTCCAGCCCTTCTAGACCCTCTCTAGACTGCCCTTCTAGACCTTCTCCGGTTTTCCTCCTAAAAAGCTGGCGAGGTGGGACCACCGCACCTGCAGCCTCCCTGTGTAATCTTGGCTGCCTGACTGTTGAGTTCTTCGACGACAGATTCCCTGGCGAGGACAAGGGCTCCTGGCTCTCCTCCCCCAGACGCCCCACCTGGCCCCAGCGGACCCCCCACCTGGCCCCAGCGGACCCCCCACCTGGCCCCAGCGTGTGGCTGCCTCCAGGGGAGCTGTTGGATCCCTCTGGCTTTCTCCTGAGCCCTGAGGCAGGAGTGTTCTCCATCCCTGTGGGGTGCAGAGCCTCAGGCCGAAGTCATCCGCTCTGACCACACTGAGCATTAGCCTCAGATCTCAGTGTTGATGTGACCAACATCTCACTTTTGCCAAGAATAGGTGGGGAAAACCCCTGTTTCTATTAGTTCTTTAAGGGCTATTTCTGTGTTAACCTGGAGCCCCGGAAAACAACAGACGGGACTGTATTAATAATTGGGATTCCCTAAGAAATGTATCCACAAATACAAAGTTCTTGGGCTATTGAATTTTTTAATGGAGAGCAAATATTAAGTGGCTATTTGAAGAACATTTTAGATCGTGGAAAGTTTTGTGTTTTTTTTTTTTGTTTTTTTTTTTTTGAGAGAGGGCATGCAAGTGATCACACGTGAGCAGGAGGAACGGGAAGGGGGGGGTGGGAAGCAGGGAGAGAGAGGGAGAAAGAGAATCTCAAGCAGGCTCTGTGCTGTCAGCTCAGAGCCCAACTCGGGGCTCGATCTCACAACCCTTGAAATCCTGACATGAGCCGAAATCAAGAGTTGGACGCTTAACCAGCTGAGTCACTGAGGTGCCCCAAACATGGTGGATCGGTGTAAAACCAAGATTGAAGACGCAGTTCACAGTGTTACTTTACATCCCCCTAAAATTTCTTCTGGAATGTCACACCAGGAAAAGTTTTCCCTCTTCTGTTGAGTTCATATGTTTTCTTTGGATGCTCAAAATTAACCCATTTGTTTACCTTTTTACCTTCACTGCTAGGAAACTTAGAGCCACACTGCCAAGGCTCAGTCGCGGTAACTCTCCTGTTCTAATCTTCTGAGTCTGTTCTCTTTTCAACTCTCTTATTTGTTTTGTGTTTAGTACTGCCTAAATAAATACCTTCAGCCAGGGGGAGAATTGCTTTGTAACTTTGTGCACAGTTTGTAACTTTGTAACAGTTCTGTGGTTTGCTTTGACCCTGCTTCTGGGTAGAAGAAACAGCTGTGTGTTATGTTAATTATTAGGCGTACGTTTTCACTAATGTAGACAAGAGCTTGTTGACCTGTGCGCAGGGTGAGGACTCCGATGTCAGCTTCTACCCAGAGAAGTCAAACCCCATGATATAATTTGGATTGAGGAGGATTTTGTTCTGCCCGAGACTGAACTTGGGGGTCTGGTACAGACCAAAGACGTCTGCAGTGAGTGTTGATGACTGACTGTAGGAGCTGGGCCACTTGTCTGCCTTCTGGCCGTGTTTCCTTTGCCCTCCTTAGTCACTGGACGGAGGGGAGAGGAGGAAAACTCTTGGCAGATGCTTTTATTTTAGCAGGACCCCTAGGAGAGTCGGAGGAAGCTAATTTTAGTTCCATTTTTAAAGTTAAGGTAGTCTAGCTGCGTCTTTCCTCTTAGGGTAGAGTGTTTTAGCTTTTGTTTTTGCTTTTGCGTTTCCTGTGTATACCTCCCGAAGCAAAATGGACTGCTAAAAATGTCACTTAGTGTTTTATTTTGTGCCTAGAATAACATTCAAGACTTGTGAGCCCCGTGAGTCACTGAAACAGTTTTAGGAGAAAAGAAGTGTTGTCTGTGTTATTCTGTATTTCCCTCTAGAGATTTTCCGGTTGATTTTGTGTACTTATTTTAATTGGACATACCTAATCTATTTCTTTCATCCGTAGCAATATAATAACATTTTATTGGCTGGCACTTTGCATGCCTCCTTGTGGGCTGAATACCTTGTTTATAAAGGCACAGGACATCTTGTAGGAAGACCGTGGTTAAAGAGGAAAGTGGCTGGAAGGTACAGTCGCGCTCCTTGTCCAGTGGCCAACTAGCAGACAAGTTTTGTACGCATCCGTCGTCATTAGACCTTACACGTGTGCCCGTCACGGTGGACTTGGGTTCGTGCCAGTGTCTGGCACGCTGTAGAGCCTTTCCGTTGTTGGGTAAATGAAGTCAGTAGCAATACAGGTGGGGAAAAGTCCAAGAAAGATGGTTTTATAAAGCAAACTAAGTAGGGAAATCAGCTAGGCCAGTGGGGCTCAGACCCCGTGTGTGTCAAAATCACCCGGAGGGCTCCCGAAAGTGGGTTGCTGGGCCCCACCCCCAGAGCTTCTGGTGCAGTGGGGGTGGCGCGGGGCCCCGGAGATTGCACTTCTGACCACGTCATGGGTGAGGCTGCTGTTGGCTGCTGGTGGTTCATCGCCACACTTTGAGAACCACTCATGTAGGCTTATGATGAGGAAAGAGGCTCGGAGAAATTGTGCTCGGCCTCATTGACAAAACCGTTTAGTGGCAGAACTGACGCGAAAAGCGGCCTTCCGCTTCCTGACTTCCAGGAGAGAGAAATGTTCCCCGATGTCCCTAAATGGGCAAACTGCCATGATGTGACCACATGCCCTAGTGTCTTTCTTGGGATTTAGTCCCAGGTAAGTAACCACTTTGGGAGAGGACAAGAGGTGTTGTTACAGATACTTGTTAGCCCTGCAGACAACGTGCCCCGTCCCAGCTGCCCATTTGTGACCAGACGGCATCCACCACCCATCAAAGGAGGTGGTTTGTTTGGAAGCTGGTTAGTCCTCTGAGGTCTCTTGACCCTCCTGGAGGTCTGAGCATGGCCCTCGTGCTTGGTCGGCTGTGGATGGGACAGGGTCTCGGGGGGAAGCCGGCCAGCTACGCGGGTGGTTGCCGTGCAGCACGGAGGCGCTAAGGTTGGGGTGGAGGGGCACTTTGGACAGCCCCCTGGGGCCCGCCTCATGGCCCTTCTCCACTTCCTCTGGGTGAGATGACGAATCCGATGGGCAGGCAGGCTCGAGCAGAGGCTGTTGGGTTTGGGCACAAGGAGCTTATTGTAGACGTTTCCTGCTCACGCTTCTCTCTTTCATTTCCCGCCCTTTGTATGCACCGTCACTGGTCACCCTGGCGCCACCGTCCCCCCCCCCCCCGACACTCGTCCCTGTGACACTTAAGACACTTGAATGTCACGATGAGCCACAGTGAGCAGAGTCTGAGTGCAGCCAGGTTCCCGAGCGCCGTGTAACTTTTGGCCTCATTATCCTCTCTGAGCCTTAGTTTCCTCGTCTGTGGAATGGCCGTTGAGATCACGTGGGCCTGTCAGGGCCGGCACGGTAAGTGCTTAGTGAATCACGGCTGTTTTAAGGAGAGCGCGGACTGGACCAGGCTGGATTGTGGGCAGTGCTTGACTAACACGTGCCTTCAGTGGCCCCTTCCCTGCACTTCGTGGTCTCTGTCAGTGTCGGGACGGTGCCCGCACGTTTGGGTTTTGCCTTAGCGTGCAGGGAGTTCGCTGTGTCTCAGCATCTCGGGTGAAGGGCCTTGTTGAGAGGAGTAGGGCTCCAGGGCACTGTGCTGTCACCCTGCGGGCAGCACGTTTCGACCATGAACTGAGGCGTCCTGCCGGCCAGTGGAGCCCCCGGTGCTCGTCACCCGCTGCAGACTGTGCTTCGCGGCGTGGGGAGGCCGGAGGCCCGCCCTCCTGGACCCAGCAGCCCGCCCCTGCCTGGCCCCGCTGGCCCTGCTCCCTCTCGCCACTCCCTCCCTCTGCCGTACTGACCAGGTCTCCCGATTCACCTTGGCCCTGCTGGCCCAGGGCCTTCCCAACATGCTCTTCCCTCTGCCAGAAACACTTTTCCTCAGTCCACACGCCCGGCCCTCCGCACACACACTACAGAAAATGAAAACCTGGCCAACCGCAGCGAGTCTTTCAGGCTCCAGTTTAGGCCGGTTTCCTTGCGGGGTCCAGGGCGGAAGATGGCTTTAGGGCACCCATCCCTGCCTTACTCCCCACCCACCCAAGTTCTGCTGGCACCCGATCCCCGTCCCGGGCTGCCTCTGGGGGCGTGCAGCCCGCGGGCCGCGCACTCAGCACTCTCGCAGTTGGGTTACGGGGCCTCGGCCCACTCGGTCGCAGTCGTGCTTGCGGGGGTTTGTGCAGGTCTCTCTTCCCCGTCCCTCCTGAGTGTCCGTGCTGCGACTGCCTGACACGCTGCGCACCGGGCACTGCGCATCAGAGGCTTGAAAAGCGCCCTGAGCCGTGTTGCCCCCGACGATCATGCTCCCCATCCTCTGCAGGGTTCCTTCCTCGCCCAAGAGGAGAGAGGGACCGTCACAGGCTCTTCCTCGGCATGGCACCAGCTCAGACTGGACTTTGTTTACGGGGAGCCTTCTTCCCTTGGGGCCATGCGGGGGCCCCCCCCTAACCTGGGCAGGTGGGGGCAGTGTCAAAGGGCACGACCGTCACCAGACGATGTCGTCAGAGGGTTCACACTTCTCCAGGCTCTGCCGTGCCTAAGCCGGCGCCGTTGCATCGGTGCCTTGTGCCACGCGTGGCTGCTGCCCTCAAAGGGAGAAGAAATTCCTCCCGAGCAGAGTATGGAGCTGCAGATTTCTTTGTACCTGGAAGAGAAGCCCAAGTGAGGGCCTCTCATATTTGGGGAATGGGCCCAGGGTCAGCTGTATAGCACAGAGATAGGAGCTCAGTTTTATCAGGCAGTCTTCTTTGGGTAAGAGATCGGAATTAAAAAAAATTTTTTTTTTAGTATTTATTTATTTTTGAGACAGAGACAGAGCATGAACGGGGGAGGATCAGAGAGAGAGGGAGACACAGAATCCGAAGCAGGCCCCGGGCCCTGAGCTGTCAGCACAGAGCCCGACGTGGGGCTTGAACTCACGGACTGCGAGATTATGACCTGAGCCGAAGTCGGACGCTTAACCGATTGAGCCACCCGGACGCCCCTGGGTAAGAGATCGGAATTTTAAAGCCAAACAGTGCTTCAGTAGATTGGACAGAAGAGGCAGCCAATTTGAGATTTCAGAACTGGACTTTCCACAGATGGTTTGGGTTTCCTGCCCACAGAAACGAAATGTTGAAGTTAAAGCGGCACCGTGTTCTTAGCAGCCGGGCTTTAACCAAGCTTCAGGACACGTGAGGTTCTGTGCTAATATTTTTGTTTTGATGAAAAGTTTAGAAACACTACTCTCAGCCTCCACCACAAAGAATACAAAAATATTATTGTAAAGAAATCAAATATATTTCAATTCCTGCTTCGTGGTCATACTTCAATTTGTAAAGAGAGTTGGAACCCAAAACGCTTTAAAAGGTGACCTTCAAAAATGTGCCAAATCTTCTGCAGTGTAGACCCATGTACAGATTCAGTCCACTGATTTTCACGCATTTTTTCAAACATCTAGTAGCTTTTGGGAAGCTGCGTATTTTCATTATTAAGATGCCCTCAGTTCTGAGGACGTTGTGGCCGGCAGACCAGTTTCAGAACAAAAACTGAAAACTGTCTGCGGGAGGTTGAAGGCAGCAGGGTGAGTTCACTATGGGCCCAGGCTTCCTGGAAGAAAATGAAGCAACATGTTTTTCTCCATGGGCACTTGGTGGCTCTCAGAAAGTTCTGGTTGAACGCCCTGGGACTGTCCACTGCCATCCCCTTCTTCCTAAGGAATGGTTTGACAAACCCCACCCAGACCGCGCCATAGGAACATCCTGCTTCCTGTCAGATCTGGGGGTACCTGTGCTTGGGGATGCTGGGTCCCTCGCACATTGCTTTCTTTCCCAGCTGGCTTTGTTTTCCTGTGTAGAAAATTCAGAGTTTTCCATCTTAAATGTAAAAATGTGGTTATCATCTTAGAATGTGTTCTGAGGACTTCGAAGATACTCTTGTTTTCCACTAAGAAAACCGTTCATTCGTGGGTTGGGGTGAGTGTGGGATAAGGACCCATCCTCCTGCCTCGGGGCCAGCTCCTGAGCAGTCAGGCTGGGCCCTAGGCCTAGCAGGGTGCTGGCTTTTCACCGAGTCCTAATTCTGGACCCTCTGACACAGCCCCTCCGCTTGTAGCCTCTGTGCGTTTTGTCCAGGTTGGTTTCTTCTGATTGCAGATGTGAACGCGTGTAGTTTTGTGTGTGCTTTTGATAGACGCCTTGTCATTGACCCACTTGTCTACCTTCGTGAGAACCACTGCCTGAGAGCAATTACTGGAGGGAAAACCCACTTTTTTTCCAGCACAGAGTAGATGCTAAACAAACATTGTAGCCTGATATGAGCAAGGATACACAGGGCAGGAGAGCAGTCGTGACCACTCTGGTCCCCCACTTGTGGTGAACGTTGTTGTCCTGAGCACGTGCGCACAGTCAGTCTGCGGGAAATATCTACTGACTTACCTGTGCTCTGAGCCTTGTACTAAAGACACCTGTTTTAGCCCGATTTCCTGGCTTGGAGTGGCTGGTTGGTTGGAATTTGGTGATGGGGACGAGTAGTCACCCCTCCCCCCCAGCCCCATGGCTGTGCCAGTGCAGGCCTGTTCTAGGCACAACGTCTACATTACCTGTCTCCCTGTCAGAAGGGGCTTGTCCCAAAGAACATTGTTGTTGTTGTTGTTGTTGTTTTAATGTTTATTTTTGAGGGGGGGGGGGCAGACTGCAAGTGGGGGAGGGGCAGCGAGAGAGAAAGACAGGGAATTCGAAGCAGGCTCCAGGCTCTGAGCTGTCAGCACAGAGCCCGATGTGGGGTTCAAACTAATGAACCGTGAGATCATGACCGGAGCCGAAGTCAGAAGCCTAACCGATTGAGCCACCCAGGCGTGCCCCCCCAAAGAATGTTTTGATGGGAGATGAGAACTTCTCTGTCATAGTCAAAGGATGTACCTGCCTGTCACTTTGGCTCTGCTGAGTTTGCAGAGTCCCCCCATCTCCCACTCAAGATTTGGAATTTCTTGGCAGTTTACCTCTTTCTGCTAGATCTTTATTCCCCTGGAGGACTAGTTAAAGCCCAGATTCCTGGGTGCCTCCCCTAGAGACCTTGATTCATTAGGTCTGGGTTGGGGTGGAGAGCTGGTATCCTAACCGGCTCCAGGCCATGGTGCTGCCGTTAACCACCCAGACCCTTCACTCTTGCTGGGGGAAGGATTAAGACACTGTTTGGTCCTAGAACTAGCTTGTAGGGTTACAAAGCAAAATGGAGTTCAAATGTTTTAGGTTTTCGATACACTTCGTGTACTTGATCACAGCATTTCTTGCTGTGGTTTGTGGTCAGAAAAGGTCGGAAGGCTACGGAGTGCTTCTGCCTTAGAAATGGCCCACCTGCTGGTGCTGTGCCCGGGCCCAATCGTCGGTTCCAGAGCCAGGGCGGAAAGCTCAACCAGGGCCCGGGTGACTCGGGAGAGGGCTGTGCCGCAGTCTCGATTGCCCCTGCAGGACCCCTGACCTCATTGTGTGAGGCGGCTTCTCCACCCCACTCTCCCCGTGGAGAACGTTCTTCAGCATTTCAAGCTGGTTGTGATGGAAATAAGTTTCATGAAATGCTATCTAGCCTCACTGCCTCAGTGCCCTCTGATTCTATTCTGTTTCGTGTTTTAACCCCTGGAATCGGTTTGGGGACCTGCTAATGGGTCGTGACCTGGCATGGACGTGAGCAGGAGCAGGCACCCTTCCTGCCGGGACTCCCTCAGTTCTGTCTCTCAGAGATGCCTCTCTTACCCAGGGCGACCCCGTCCCTTCTCATTTGTCATTGTCCTATCCCATCACGTCTGCTCGGCTCACACAGCTTTAGGGCTTTCTTCACGAACTTTTCCTGTGTCCTTCAGGAAGTAAACACTTCGTTTCTTTAGCACTTGACTTGCTCCGCTGTGTACTGGGGCTCTGCGTGGATGGCTTTACCTCTCTGTTAGCTTCTACACCACTTGAGGGCAGAGCCTACGTTCCCGTTCAACCACGGGCCGGACCAGACTTCTGTGGCACCGAATGCCCAGCACGTGGCTGGTGGGAGGAGCTGAGCCAAGTTGTGCGCCACTGTGTGGGTGGCCACAGGGCCCGAATTTGGTGGTTTTTTTGCTTGTTCACTTATTTATTTTTGAGAGAGCAAGCGTGCGCACAACTCGGGTAGGGGCAGAGAGCGAGGGAGACACAGAATCTGAGGCAGGATCCAGGCTCCGAGCTGTCAGCGCAGGGCCCGACGCGGGGCTCGAACCCACAAACCTCGAGATCATGACTTGAGCCAAAGTCAGACACTTCACCGACTGAGCCACCCAGGAGCCCCTGAACTTGGTATTTAACCTTGTTTCAGTGGGAAAGTGCATCCTGATTCCAAACCGCTGACCTTGAGAAGATAAGTCTCTGCCTCCTTCCTTCTTCCCTGTGTGGCCTGTGCCTGTCCTTCCTCCTGGCATGCTGAGACGGGGCCTCAGACAAGCCGCAGGAGGCTGCCTCCTGTGGAAAGATTTGGTCCTTTAAAAAGAACTTCAGTTCCAGGGGACACAAAGAATACGTGTGCTGAGAGAGAAGATGGGAAAACGAGCTTCCTTCTGGAGAATTCTAGAATGAAGCAACTGGATTCTTCCTAAAGGCAGTCTTTGGAGTGGAGTGAGTTTCTGGAAGGTTCTGAACAAGAGAGAGTTTGGAGAGAGTGAAAGGAATGTTTTTTTGGCTGAGCCTGAGACCCAGGAAGGGGCCAACCACTGAAGAACTATCTTGTAACAACACATAGTGACGCCATTTTGTTACTAATCACAGACCGTAAAGGTGTAAATTCTGTGAGAACTGGGAGGCCTTTTTGACTGCGGAAAGTCCCCTTCTAATGCTTCCTAGCAAACGGCAACTCCAGCCATTGCTCAAATACATGTTCTTCCGCGACCCATTGTTTTTGGAGTTATTTAAAAATAGTCTCATCTATAACCCCACCTCCCAAGGTGAGAGAGCTGGCGTGTGACTTTGGCCTCTTCCCCTCAGGCCAAGAGACCGCCTGAGATTTCACCACTAAGAGTATTTTTAGCCCAGGAGCTAACACAGCAAGAAGGTCTTTGATGTGCTGCTGCTGTGAGCCATCTTGGTCTTGGACTTTTCCAGAAGGGTGTGATTCACTTTTATAAGCGGCGCTGGCCTGAAAGTCTTGCTTTCTGCTCTTGTGGCAACTTGCTTACCTGGCGATCAAAGTTGTGAACACATCTAATAAACAGTACTTGCTAAGCTTTAGTTTTCAAAAGAGGAAGAGAGAACCTACACTGAGACGTGCTGTGTAAGTCGGAAGCTGGGGGTGGGGACGGGGTGGCATGCATGGCCAAACACAGAGCCCTGTACCTCCTCTTGGGTGCTGGTTCCCTTTAAGTGGAATGCTGATACAGAGAGAATGAGAATATTCCTATAGGAGACAAGAGCCCACAAGTCTCCCCCCCCCCCACACCCCGAGCCTGTATTCCACTTATTTGAGCCATCTTTAAAAAATTTCTTTTTGTTTACTTGAGAGAGAAGCAGAGAGACAGAGTGTAAGCAGGGAAGGGCAGAGAGAGAGAGAGAGAGAGAGAGAGAGAGAGAGAGAGGGAGGGAAACACAGAATCTGAAACAGGCTCCAGGCTCTGAGCCATCAGCACAGAGCCCGACACAGGGCTCCAACGCGACTCTCAGCTGAAGTCGGACGCTTAACCGACTGAGCCACCCAGGCACCCCTTATTTGAGCCATTGTTAAGGGTGTTTATTCACTTCTCCCTCTACTGCGTTAGGAGACCGTGTGGCTGGTGTGTGAAACTGCAGTGGGTTCAGATCCAGGGTCTGTCACCTCACAGCCTCAGTCTCCCTACCTTAGAGAGCCACTGTGAGGACTAGATGAGACAGGCCTGAACACTCACTGTGCGGGACATGGGCCCAGCTATTGCCATGTGGTTCCTCAGAGCCTAAGCAGTGCCTTGTGCACGCAGAACTGATGCATTTGGCTGGGAACGAGTTGGATTGGCTATCAAGCTCTAAGCCAATGAGATTCTGGCTTTGACTAAACCAGCATGACTTCAGATTTTAGTCTCAGAATTACGAGGGCCTTCAGAGCCTCTGGGTGGTTAGATTGTCTGTGGCTGTTAAGTGATTCACAAACGGAATAGCTGGGCATCACCAGTACTGGAGGGGGCTGTCTTTTTCTTCCTGGCCCTCCACATGTTGTTTACTTATGACATTGAAGTTGTCCCACGAGGAAGAGAGATGTCCGGGGGGCTGGTTGATACTTTTAGCCATTACTGAGGAAGGGGCCCTGGACTGGCCTGGTTCAGGATGCCTGGGTCCTAGGCTGGGGCATATCTGATCCCAAGGCCTCCGCTTCCTCTGCAGGCAGACTCGGGATCCTTTCAAGTTCTCAGGCTGCATGGAAGCTGAGAGCCCACTGCTCACTGGGCACCTGCCCAGGGGTGCCACCTTGGCTGGCCACTGCTGCAGAGAGATTGGCATTGATCAGCACTTGATTCTGAATGCGTAGAGCAGAGTGGGGTTGGTTCCCCCACCACCACTGGTCTGGACTGTCATGCGGAATGAATATTTCTTCCAGAACAGGCCCCCTGGCCACAAACATATTTGAGAGACAGGAACAGAGGGTCAGGGTCCATGAAAAACACGCATCAAAGAACAGCTGAGAAGACCCTTTGCTCATTTTGTTTCGGAGAAAAATTCCCTGCCTCTCCTTCACTCCCGCCCCTTACTGCCCTCCACCCACGTGCCTGGGAAGCCAGACGTATGCCTTTGGAGAAGTGGTCATTTTCAGATCCCTCTGTGGTCCTCAGAGACTCGTGAAGCCTTTCCCAAGCCAGCACCTGTTTGCTGACTCGGATGCATTTCCTTGGTCCCCATGTGAAATGCCCAAGGCCCGGAGCTGTCCCTGAAAGCCCAGCCGGTCCTCCTGCCCTCGGAGCAGGCTAGGCCTTATTCAAGGCCTCTGGGCTGCAGAACACTTTCATCCTCCTCTCAAGCGGGGCCGTGAGCAGCTGAAAAGCCCCTGCCTTTGCCGACCAGGTCTCCATCCTGGGCCTCCTCGCTCTGTGTCATGATTGCGGGCTTTCCCAGCTCTCCGCTGTGAGATCAGGGGCTCCTCGGAGAGAGAAGCTGTATCTTGCTCCTCCCTCTTGACCCTTGCACCTTGCAGATGTCAGGCCTGTAAAGATTTATCGAACAGGTGAATGAGTGAACGAATGCGGATGCCATGTAGTGCCTGCCCTGTGCGTACCTGCTGCACCGTTTCCCGGGTGATAAGGAAGGGAAGGGACTACAGGTGACCCTTGTCCTTTGACTCTCTTCTTGCTCTGTCCAGTGAGCTCCTTCTGCAGCGTCCGAAGCTTCCAGGGCTTTGGCTCTCTGCTCTTCCTGTTGCCTGGGAAAGAAAGAAATATGCGCCTGCTGACAAACGAAAGTGGTTTTCCTCTGGAAGTCCAGAGGGTGGCCTGACAAATAATGAGCCCTCGGGGGCCCCACGTGGGGCCAGGCACAGCTGAGGCCAGCAGAGTCCTGGTCTGCCACAGCCTCCGCTGCCCGTGAGCGCCCGTGCCCCACCGCTGTGGCCTGGCCCCAAATAAACAGGCCTTCCTGCCTCCAACTTGGGCTGCTTTGCTGGTGACATGATACTAAAAACTATGCTCTGAGGCCGTTGAGAATTGTTTGAATTCTAAACTGGCATCAGTCCTAACGCGCAAGTTCCTCTGAGGGACAGAGGCTGCTCCAAACAACTCCACCTAAGGGACAAAGGTCAGGGTGGACCCTGCTTCCTGTTGTAGCCAGGATGCTGAGTGGTGTGGCGCACTTTGGCCCCGCTTGCTCTCTGCCCAGTGCTGTGGTGTGTTTACTCAGAATAAGCTTATTCCCACCCCCCGCCCGTGTCTCATTCCCTCCCCCTCCCTTCTCTCTCTCTCTCTCTGTCTCTCATCTCTAGAAATAAAACTCTGGAGAGGTGACTAATTCACATCTCCGGATGTCTGCAAAGTCTGTGGCTTTAAGAATCTCTAGGTCGTTTCCAAACAGTGATGGAAAAAAAGTACTTCCTTGGGAGTAGGCTGCCCTGGGGGCAGGCTGACCTTGACTTGTTCACAGCACGTGGAAGGGCTGCAGTTGCCTTGTCTGTGACGGGGATGTGTGTGTGATTTATGGGGCGGGGGTTGAGGGGCAGTGTTGGGCCCTGTGACTTGGTTTCCTCGTCTGTCAAACGGTAACAAAAATACTTTCCTTCCAGTGTCATTGTGAGGATAGGGGATGACATAGAACTCCCCGCACGGGGCCCGACTTCTGACGGGATGTTTAAAACAGAGGCTGCTGATTTAACCATTTGATTGGACTCCAGGAGAGAAGCAGTTCTTAACCCTGGAGGCCCCCCCTTCACCTTCTCTTGGGCCATCTGTCCGGTATTTGATGAAGGTTTGATAAAAGGAGTACGTCTTGGGGAGAACTCTGTGTGTGAATTCATTCAGAGCCCTCTCTGATGGCTGTGGGTGAGGCGTGTGGACGTCTCAGAGGCTCCACCTTTCTCTCTGAGTGAGAAGAGAAGCTACAGGAGGGCTTTGAGCAGAGGGGCGACCTTCTACAAGGATCCATCTGGTTACTGACTGCAGAAGACTCTAGAGAGGCAAGGCGCTGGGGACTGTTGGAAGGGTGGCATAGTGGCTTAGGCACCAAGTGGCTATGGCTTGGGTCAGGATGTTGACGGTGCAGGTGGTTATAGTGGGGAGATTCTGGATGTACTGTTAAGGCGGGATTCACAGAATTTGCTGAAAGACTGGATGGTACACGTGAGCGGGAGAGCAGAGTCCGGGATTCTGACCTGAGCTCTGGGAGGATGAAGCTTCCTGTTTACCAGGATGTCGTGGCAGCAGGTCTGGGAGGGAGTATGGGGAGTGGGGTTGAGCTGCCCGATCTAGACCCTCCAGAGGAGTGACCAGGAGCTCACGTGCAGAGACAGATCGCTCAGCAGTTAAGCGGCGCCGATCTTCTCCGTCAGCACAGGCCCCTGGGTTGTCCTCTGGTTGCTCGGCTTCCTGTGCCATCCATATGCTGCCAGCACCCCCACAGGTACCTCCAGCCCCCATCCATCTCCTTAACTCAGACTCGCCTGTCCACCTGCCTAATTCAAGTTCCCCTGGATGTCTGCAGGGGAGGGTTCCTGTGTCCGGTGTCCCAATACAGGGCTTGGCACAGGTGAGATGTGCTCAAGTGTTTGTTGAGAAGGAGTATTGTTTATTTCTCAGACTAACGTCGTGAATAGGTACTATTACTATTATATAAAAATACACCGATTCGGTCTTGATTAAAAACAAAAAAAATTATAGAATAAAGTTGTGTTTATGCTAAGTTCTTTATGTTTTATTTATTTTGAGAGACAGAGAGAGAGTGCGTGCAGATGAGGGGCAGAGAGAGAGAGGAGACAGAGAATCCCAACCAGGCTCCGTGCTGCCAGCACAGAGCCCGACATGGGGCTCAAACTCATGAACCATGAGATCATGACCTGAGCTGAAATCAGGAGTCAGATGCTTAACCAGCCGAGCCCCCCAGGTGCCCCTGCATTAAGTTCTTTAAAATTTCCATACAGCGAACGAAAGTAGAAAACACTATCTACTGGTGATTTAAGATCATAAAAATATTTACATTTATGTAAGTTCTTTTTATTACTTTTACAAAGACGAAATAGAAACTTCCTAAGATACTCACGATGCTTCCTGGGATATTCAATGGAGAGTTATTTGGAAAGACACTCACTCTGGATTGTTCATGGTTAAATAAGTTTGTTTCAGAGAATAGGATTTCCTTAAATTTTAAATGAGCTGTTCATCTGACCCATGTGAAAATCATGTGAGCTCTTTTTTAGAAGAAGCTCAGACCCCCGTGTCTACTTTATTCCAGTGTTGCATTGATGTATACCATGAATCAGAAAAGTACACCTGGCTTTTTAAGTACTCAGCATGGAGAATTCTCACAAATCCAACACACCAGTGTAACCGGCTCTGAGCAAAATACAGCGCGTCCCTCCCTCCCTCTTGTCCCCTGCTGGTTACCCCACACCCCAGGCATCACCGCTGGCTTCACTCCTCAAATCATAGATTAATTTTGCTGGTGTTTGTATTTGTATAAATGGAACACCATACACAGTGTCCTTCTGTGTGTGTGCCTTCTTCCTACGTTTGTAAGGTTCATCCATGTTTTTTTTTTAATTTTTTTTAACGTTTATTCATTTTTGAGAGACAGAGACAGAGTGTGAGCAGGGGAGGGGCAGAGAGAGAGGGAGGCACAGAATCCGAAGCAGGCTCCAGGCTCCGAGTCGTCAGCACAGAGCCCGACCATGGGGCTCGAACCCACGAACCGCGAGATCATGACCTGAGCCAAAGTCAGACATTTAACTGACTGAGCCACCCAGGCGCCCCCATCCAGGTTTAAGAAAAAAAATTTTTTTAATGTTTATTTTTGAAGGGGAGACAGAGCACAAGCAGGGGAGGGTCAGAGAGGGAGACACAGAATCCAAAGCAAGCTCCAGTCTCCAAGCTGTCAACGCACAGAGCCTGACGGGGGCTTGAACACAAGAACAGCAAGATCATGACCTGAGCTGAAGTCAGACGCTTAGCCGACTGAGCCACCCAGGTGCTCCATAAGTAGTCTGTCTATTAGCCATTTGGATATCTTCTTTTGTGACGTGTCTGTTCAATCCGGAATCTGTTTTTAATCGTTACCAGTTATGCAGAGAGAACCAAAATGGTGCCTCTATCAGGTTTGAGCCCAAATCCAAGGTGAAGCTTGGTTTCTTCTGTAGACAGTAAGCGTAGCCTCTCTCCTGCACCCCATCCCTTCTGCCTCTGCCCCGAGCCTCACTCTTTGGCTCCGTCCCTGCTGGTCTGCACCCAGCTCAGGCATCTGGATAGTATCTTCTCAGTTTTTCAGTGCTCATACCCGTGACCTGACCATTCCATTTCTAGGTCTGTCTCATTATACAGGCACCCAGAAAGGTACTCCTGAGAGTGCCCATCGACGCGGCATTGATTGAATAGCAGAAGTTAGAAACCGTCTGCCAGGAGACTGGGCTCAGAGGTTTCAGCAGAACGTCCTTCAACCATGAACCGTGCTCACATGAAAAAATGCCCACAGAAGTTGAAAAATACTTCATCTCTGCCATATGTGGAGTTACGAGGGATTTTCACTTTCCGTGTTAGATATTTTTGCAGTGCTTGGATTTTTACAACAAGGTTGTTTCACTTTTTGTTGCTGGAAAAAAAAGAAAAGAAAAGCGTGCTACTTACTCCTCCCAGCAGCACCAAGTCATCAGTCCACTGCCAGAGCAAACGGGTCGTATGAACAGATTTCTCGGGTCGGAAGAGGCCTTGCTGTTGCAAAACCCCAAACACTAATTTTCCCTCTGCTTTAACATGAATAGTTCTATATTAAGTAAGACAGAGGATCTTTTAATATGGAAATTGTTGGAAAAAGATGAAACATCAGGTTGCTTTCCGTTCTAGGCTGTGGCTATTTTTAGCTAAGTGTTGGCAGAGGCTTGGTGATGTTATCAAGTAACAGTAATGGCTTCCATTTATTGAGCATTCGCTGTGTGTCAGGTCCTTGGCGAAATGCTTGACACACAGGGTTATGTTTAATCCTCACCGCAGCCCAAGGAGGTAGGCCCCGAGGTTATGCTTTTCCATAGGCGAGGAACGTGCAGCTCAGAGAGGTACAGACTTTGCCCCTGTGTACGGCCGAGCTCCGGGGAAAGCCCACGTGCTGGCTGCCATGCCCACAGCCTGGACTCTTGTCTCTATCTTTCCATTAGTCTGTAAACGTTTAAATAAGTAACAGTCTGAAATCCTAGGTTTGAAAAGGTTTTTCCTAGGGGCACCGGCGTGGCCCGGTTGGTTCAGTGTCCAGCTCTTAATGTCGGCCTGAGTCATGATCACACGATTCCATGGGTTCGAGCCCTGCGTCGCGCTCTGCACTGACAGAACCTACTTGGGATTCTGTCCCTGCCTCTCTGTGCCCCTCTCCCGCTCGCGCGCTCTCTGTCTCTCTCAAAATAAATAAATAACTTCAGGGGAAAAAAAAGTTCTTCCTGATGTCCTCAAGCCACTTCTCCACTGGGGTTACCCTTTTTACACATTTGGAAAGTGGGGGAGTATGGGTTGGGTAGACAGCATTCGGATGGAACTCGTGTAAGTGGACAAAGGTGCCACAATTCTGTGCCCAGTACGCTGTAAGTAACAAGAAACTGGTGGCCACGGTGTTTCTCAAGACTAGCTGTAATAATTTTGGAACTGCCTCGAAGTGTTACCCACCGTGACCCTGACTTTGTGGTCCCGTGGTTGATATTTGCAGACTGCCCTTATCCAGAGCGAAGTTAAGCCCTGACAGAAACCGCTGCTAAGTTGGGATCCCAGCTGCTACAAGTGACATTTGAAAGGCCGGTTGATGGGTACATTTGTCAGCCACAGGCAGAGACCGCTGTCGGGCTTGGCCGGGGGGCACATTGAAAATCTAAGACTGAACGAAACCTCGATACCTGGCCGACGACTCAGGAAGAAAGTGGCGTGGCTTTGGGGGTTTGGGGGTTTTTTTGCGATTTGATTCTGTGAACAGGCTACGTGCCTCTCTTCTAGTCTGTCTTTCCTCTCTGGGTAGAGAAGGACCTTCATCTGACCGCTGGGTCTGCATCCTGAGATGGTTGCCCCAGAAAGTGCCTGCTCTCCGTAACCTTGTAGCCATTTATACAGACTTGTGAGGCCCTGTAAGCCACCCTCTCTCTGGAAGAAATGACTAGCAGATTAGTCATTGGGAGTTCCTGACCTTCCGTGGTGTAAACGCCACACTGAGCAGTGGTCGGGCGCTCTGTTTTCTTAAGTTCTGTCGATAACCTTTGAAGTTGCTCTCACAGATTTGATAGACCACAATAAGATAGCAGTTTATGACATTTCTTATGTGAAGGAGGGATTTTGTTTCCCTCGGTTAGGTATGGCCATAAAGACAGTGTACCAGTCAGGCTGTGCCAGGCGTTGGTGGGGAGGGGGTGTAGAGCAACTGGGATCTTGATAGTAGAATTGCAAAGTGGCGTGGCCATTTTGGAAAATCATCTGGCAAAATCCATAAAGTTAGGGGCGCCTGGGTGGCTCAGTCGGTTAAGCATCCGATTTCGGCTCAGGTCATGATCTCACGGTTTGAGTTCGAGCCCCATGTTGGGCGTGCTCAGAGCCTAGAGCCTGCTTAGAATTCTGTCTCCCTCTCTCTCTCCCTCTCCCCCGCTCAAGCTCTGTCTCTCTCTTTCAAAAAGAAACATTAAAAAAAAATTTTTTTAATCCATAAAATTAAATATATATACTCTATAGCTAAGCAGTTCTATTCATAGAAAGCCCTTGCATGTGTTCCGGGAGACATGTATGGGAGTGTTCATGGCAGTGTTGTTTATAGAAGCTGGAAACATGCCAGCGTCCCCTGGGATCATGGAATATATGGAATTTCACAGCACTGAAAACGAGAGCACTTCCATACACTTCAGCACGGTTGAACGTCAGACCTACTACTGAGTGAAAAAGCAAGAACGTGAGAATATTTACAGCATATTTCCATTTATGTAAGCGTCACAAACCTGTAAATTAAACTGTGCTTATAGATATAAACTGTCACAAATGGTAAGGGCTGATGAGCACAAAAATCAGAATTGCGGTTACCCGTTGTTGGGAAGAGAGATGTGATCACGAAGGGACGTGAGGTGGCATCAGTGGACCTGATAACTTTCCGCCTCTAGAGCCACGCTGTCCGATCCAGCAGCCTCCAGCCACATTTCAGGTACTCAGTAGACACGCAAGGCCCGTCACGTTGGATGGTGCAGTTACAGAACATTTCCATCATGGCTGAAAGTTCTGATGGACTAGCTTGGTGGATGCATGTATTTAATTTAATTCTAAGTTGTGTGTGTGTGTGTGTGTGTGTGTGTATTTATTTATATTTATGAAATCTTTCAAAATTTTGTTTTAATTTCAGTAGTAGAAAATCTCTAAAAACATACACACAGAATCTGAATCTGAATGTGTACCTTTCTAAGTGAAAAGCCAGGGAATGATAAGGGAGCGGTCAATAAAGCTACCGGAGAGTCCCATACTGTGGGAGCATCTCTTTGCCATTGACCTCTACTCCAGATGATTGATACACTTGAGCAGGAAGGGTGTGTGTGTGTGTGTGTGTGTGTGTGTGTGTGTGTGTGGGTGGGTGGTGCTGTTGGTGAAATTACCCTGACACAGCTGCCCCCTGTTGCTTCCTTCCGCCTGCTGTCACTGCTTGTGGTGCTTTATCAACACTCAGACACAGTCGGAGCAACCTGCATCTAAGTCACCTGAAATCTATGCTGCCGACCCGGCATTGCAAGGAAAAGATGACAGGCAGCCTCTGAGTGTCCTAGTTAGTGCTGTCTTCTGTTTCCAGGGGTGACGAGGTTCGTTATCATTAGGAAGAACCTGCTCTCTCCACTTGATTTAACACCGTGTGTGCTAAAGGTAGCTGTTTCGAGGCTCTGAAATACTCCCAGGAGAGAGATTTATTGGTAGATGTAGTTCGTTCTTTAAATGCTGACGTGGATTCCCAGCCGTGCCCCGAGACAGACTAGAATTTCAGGCTGAGGTAGAGAGTGCTGTAATATACTTCCTGCGTTCAGTTTGCTCTCAGGTTGGGGGTGCCCTTCGTTGGCCCTTGGGTCATGACCAGGGCTGGCTCTGCAAGTGCGGGAACCAGAGAGGTCTTTTGGGGAGCCGTCCGTGCCTTGCTTGCACACCCCAGTTCCGCCCTCGTCACGATGGCGGAGATGTGAATCTGGCTTGTCTGTAGAGCAACTCGGGGTGGCAGACAGGCACAGGCAGAAGTTGGTTCCCCATCCCAGGCCTCTGAAGGTCTCTGACCACGGAAGCAAACCAAAGAAACCGTGCATCCTGCCTAGACTTCCTCATTTGTGTCTGCTCTTCTGGCCCTGCTTTCAGTCTTAGTTGCTCCGATGCAAGTCGTAAGGATTAGTACACTGCTCTAACATCCCATCTGGCTCGGGAACCTGCCTGGTCAGTGCTTTGCCTGCAGGGACACGAGGGCCGAGGAGACATGTGAAACCACAGAGCAGACCAGATTACGGATAAAAGCCCGTTTGAGGCTTTGGGTCGGTGCAAAGGAAGAGGAGGAAGACTGTAAGGCCCACGGTCACCTAGGGTCGTGAGTTAAAAGTTCACTGCTACAGAATCGCCTGATAAAGATCTGTAAGCAGTTGGGAGGTAAGAATTCAGAGTTTGATCAGCCTTGCTACCCATCCAAATCCTATAGTTAGTTTGGCTAGCTCCCTGCATTGAGGTACCATGTGCCTGGCACTTGGATAAGCACCTCATTGCGTTACCCACAGGCAGCGTCTCATTTATCCTACATCACGTCAGCCATCCTAAGAACAGTGTTACCGGGGCACCTGGGTGGCTCAGTTGGTTAAGCGGTTAAGCGTCCAACTTCGGCTCAGGTCATGATCTCACAGTTCGTGGGTTCGAGCCCCATGCAGGCTCTGTGCTGACAGCTCAGGACCTGGAGCCTGCTTCGGATTCTGTGTCTCCCCGCCTCCCGCCCACCGCCCCGACCCTCCCCTACTGTGCATGCGTGCACGCGCGCTCTCTCTCTCTCTCTCTCTCTCTCTCTCAAAAATAAATAAATAAACTTAAAAAACAAAAACCAAAAACAACGTTACCAGCCCCATTTTCCAGACCAAGAAACTTAAGACTTGGAGAGGTGACTTTGAAGTATTTTAACCCAAACAGTCTGACTACAGAGCTCACCCTTTTAACCATCTCTTTGGTCCAGAGTGCAATGCGTGTCTAGAAGACTTGTGCGGAGCAGATAGTTTATCTGACCCTGCCTGCCACCTGGAAGGTCTGACAAAAGAATCACACTTTGTCCCTAAGGTCACGTGAAGTAATAACAGACACACTAACCAGCTGTCGTGCAGGGTGCTATGTCATTTGTTTGGAAGGGTGTTTTAGTACTACATAGCTGGAAAAATGGAAAGGGGACGGGTGCTTTTTATTTTTAAAACCACAGGTATTTGTTTTTCTACCTCATAGGATCGTGTTCTGTTCCCCAATTTTCGACCACTTTCAAGTATGAAAATTTCAAATGTGAATTTCACCTGGTATCGAAAGAAGCAGTCCTTTTCGCAGGGGTATTTTTTGGTTGATCAGTTTCTTCACTTGTTGAGTGAATGTTGGCTGAGCATCTTCTCTGGGCCAGGTACCATGTCAGCACTGGGGATGCGGGCATGAGAAGGGCAGGTGTGGTCCTCAGTGAGTTTGCATTCTCGTGAGGAGACAAGCACGTCAGTAAATCGCTTCACAAGATCGTTTCAGACACTGGAAAGCACGGAGGTAGATGGCGAGATGGAGGAAGGCCTGGTGCGTCTTTGCTGTTTTAAAATCAGCTTAATTGACATATAATTCACGTATACGATTGACTCATTTAAAGCGTAGAATCCAGTGTGGCTTGTTTTTTAGTAGTTCACTGGGTTGTGCAACCGTCACCAGATTCTAATTTTAGAACATTTATGTCCCCTCACCAAAAGAAACCTCATACTCATTGGCAACCCCTCTCGTGCCCTCTCCCCTTCCCTCAATCTTGGCAGCCACTGATCTACCTTCTGTCCCTAAAAGTTTGCCTATTCTGGATACCATCCGTGGTCTTTGGGGACCGGCTTCCTTCACTTAGCATAAATGCTGTCAGGATTCATCCATGTCGTAGCAGGTGTCAGAACTTCATTTCTTCTATTGTCAAGTAATATTCTGTTGTTTGGATATGCCACACTTTATTTATTCGTTCATCGACCTTTGAGTTATCTCCACCTTTTGATTATTATGCATGATGCTGCTGTGAGCTTTTCGTGTACAAATCATGTGGATAGATGTTTTCATTTCTCTCGGGTATATGCCTAGGGATGGAATTGCAGGGGTGTAGGGTAACCGTGTTTGATCCTGTGAGGAACTGACGGATATTTTCCACAGCAGCTGCACCATTTTGCATTTCCAGCAGCAGTGTGGGAGGGTTCCAGTCCCCCAGCCTTCACCAACGCTTGCTTTGTTATCGGTCTTTTTGATTATACCTGGTAGGTTAGAAGTAGTAACTAATGTCAGTTTGGGCATTTCCCTGGTGACTAATGATGGTGATTTCATATGCTTGTTGCTCATTTGTATATTTCATCTAGAGAGATGTCTGTTGAAATTCTCGGGTCATTTTCAGTTGGATTATTTGCCTTTTGTTTTGGGTTATAGGAGTTGTTTACCTTTTCTGTGTGCAAGTCCCTAGCAGGCATGCGACTTGTACATACTCTCTTCCATTCTGTAGTCTGTCTTTTCACTTTCTTGATGGTGTCACTTGCAGCACAAAATACCGTCTTAGTTTCGGACGTACAGCATCATGATTGGATATTTGTCCGTATTGCCAAATGATCACCACAGTAAGTCTAAAGTTTTAAATTTTGATGAAATCCAACTTGTCTAATTTTTCTTTTGTCACTTTTGATGTTATATCTAAGAAACCATTAGCAAATCCAAGGTCACAAAAGTTTTATCCCTAAGTTTTCTTCTAAGTTTCTAGTTTTAACTCTTACATTCAGGTCTGTGCTCCATTTGGAGTTAGTTTTTGTATATGGTGAAGTAAGGGCCCAGATCTGTTCTTTTGTATGTGAAATACCCAGTTGTGCCAGCACCATTTGTTGAAAAGAACATTCATTCCTCCACTGAATGGCCTTGAGACCCTTGTTAAGAATCCGTTGGCCGAAGACACGTGGGTTTATTTCTGGGCTGTCAGTTCCATTCCGTTGTTCTGTGTGCCTGTCCTCGTACCACGCTGCCCTGATTACTGTAACTCCATAATAGAACATTTTAAAGTCCGGAAGCATGAGTCCTCTAATTTTATTCTTCTTTTTCCCACATAGTTTTGGCTGTTCCATGTTTCTTTTATTTCCATACTTACTTTAGGGTTAGATTGTCAATTTCTGCAAAAAAAAAAAAAAAAAAAAAAAAAAGCCAGCTGGGATTCTCATAGGGATTACGTTGAATCTGTAAATCAATTTGGGGAGTATCGACATTTTAATAATATTAACTCTTGATTCATTTATTTAGATTGTCTCAATTTCTTTCAACAACGTTTTGTAGTTTTTAGTGTAGGTCTGGCACTTCTTGTGTTAAATTTATGCCTACGTATTTTATTCTTTTTGAGGATATTGCCAGTGGAAGCTTTTTGTTTTCGTTCTGTTTTTATTGAAGTAGAGTTGACATACAGTGTTATGTTAGTTTCAGGTGTAGAACGCAGCGATTCGGCATCTCTGTGTGCTCACCACAAGTGTGGCCCCCTCTGTCACCATACAGTGCTTTTGCAGTGCCACTGGACTATATTCCCTGGTTGTACCTTTCATTCCAATGACTTATTCATTCCATAACTGGAAGCCCGTATCTCCCACTGCCTGTCACCCACTTTTCCCATTCCCCACCTCTTCCCTCTGCGTCTGTCATCATCAGTTCCCTGTAGTGTAAATGGAAGCTTTTTAAAATTTCATCTTGGAATGTTCATTTCTACTGCTTAGAAATCCAACAGACACTTACATATCGATCTTGTATCCTGTGGCTTTGCTGAGTTTGTTTATTAGTACTAATAGCCTTTTAATAGATTGCTTGGGATTTTCCATATACAAGATCAGCTACAAATAGACATAGTTTTATGTCTCCCTTTCCAATCTGGATGGCTTTTGTTAAGAGTATGACACCAAACAGGAATGGTGAGAACAGACACCCTAGTCTCATTCCTGATCTTGGACAGAAACCATCCAGTCTTTCACTATGTTCCAGAGGGTTTTTGAATACCTTAGTGCGATTTCAGTCCCCAATGCTAACTCTGAGGCCGTGCCTGTGCTGCCTGGTGACCTTCCCTAAAGGTTGATCCAGAAGGGCCTTCCTTTCCAGTTCGTACAACCTGCACCCCTGTGATTCTGCTGTGGTGTTCTGTCTTCATAGCTGGTTCCCTTAGACTTGGATCAGCTCATCCTACAAACTCTGTAGAGGACACCGAAAGCGTTTGTGGGTTCTTTTCCCACGGCTGTTTGACCATCTCTGACTTCCACAATCCTGAACAACCCAACTACATGGAAGTTGCAGAAATTAAAACGTGCAAGCAGCAGCGTTTCAGCGGATCTTTCCTTTGCTTTGTAACTCTAAAACAGCCAGGGGAAACGATCTGTTTGGGGACGATGCTCGTTTCTGCAGACGGTCACGGAGCGCAGCTCCTCCCCACCCCACTTCTAACCATCGGCACCTCCTTGTTTTCAGACTCTCAGCGCTCCCATCTCTCCTCCTTCACCATGAAGCTCAAGGACAAGTTCCACTCGCCCAAAATCAAGCGAACGCCGTCCAAGAAGGGAAAACCAGCTGAGGTGTCGGTGAAAGTCCCGGAGAAGCCTGTGAACAAAGTAAGCGGACTCTCTCTAGGTGTCTGTCCTGGCCTTCGCCTACTTCGAGCAGTCGGAGTTTGTGCTGTGTTTAAGTTCACCCCCTGGGGATCAGATTCCACTGCAGTACACGGATTTCGTAGCATTCCCGTGCTGCCAGGCAGGGGCCTGGAGTGTCCTTGCGAAATGTGAGCCTTTGGGATGGCGAGTGTTTCTCCTGTTAATCAGAGTCAGGTTCTGTTGGCTGAAGCAGTTCTCCTTTCCCAGATGTATCATCCTCTGGGCCTTCAGAACAGCTCAGTGCATCATGTTTACGCCCCAGGATGCCACCTGCCTGCCCCCGGAGAGCCCCACGTTGCCCTGGCACGCACACACATAGAGGGAGCTTTGTGACGTCCAGAACGTCCTTCGTTTGGCTTTAGGGCCCGTGCTCTGAGACATGTCAAATCCTTGAAACCCAGCCAAGGATGTCCTCAAGCACTAGTAACCTCAGCAGGGCCAGTGAAGCCAGATTCGTTGAAACAGCTGTAGATTCTCGTCAGCCCCTCCCCTCAGCCTGAAACGGCCATTTGAAGCTCTGTAGGAATCCAGGTTTCCTCTCTTCCAGGAGGCAACAGACAGATTTCTACCAGAGGGCCACCCTATCCCCTTGGATCTGGAGCAGCAGGCAGTAGAATTTATGTCCACCAGTGCTGTGGCTTCCAGGTCTCAAAGGCAGAAGGTCAGTGTGACGTTAAGAACAATTGGGTTTGCCTTGCCTTCCACTGCAGAATCCTGGCCCATGGTTTTGGGGATGGAAAAAAAAAAAAACTCTCTTGCAATATCCCTGTGTTGAATTGGGTGGCGACTGTGGGCTTAATCGTTCAGGAAACAGTCCAGGGAGCCTTGGGTAAAATTAAGGGTTTATCCAAGTCCCTGTGGTCTTTGGAGAGAGTTCAGCACTCCTTGACGAAACCTTGGGGGTCCTTTCCGGGGTGGGTTTGGGTGTGCTGCTTGGGTGCAACGGGTTCTGGGGGAAGTGGGTAAGTCTTCTCTCTCAAGACCAGCTCTTTTTCCCTTGAGTTGCTAAGATGATCTGAGCAGTTAAGAAGGGAAGGGCGTCTACAGTAACCAGGTGCTCTGTGAGGCATCTGGCAAGCTCAGTGTGGTGAGTGCACTCGGAACCAAGCACTGCGAGAGCCAGGGACACCTTTTGTGCCACTGACGTTTATCCAGCTTTAGCACTAACGTGCTGGCTGCTTTACACTTACTCCTACTTAACACTCCTAACAGCCCTGGAAGATGGAAACTTACTTTGCAGAAAAGGAAACTGGGCCTGTAGGAAGATGAAGCATTCACCATCACGCAGGAAAAGGTAGTGAGGCTGAGATTTGAACTCAGGCTGCCTCACATCCAAGTCAAAACTCTTGCGATGCATTCCTCGTTACGAAAGCCAGAATGTAAGTGTTAACGCTCACACGTAACTGGACAGAAAAGCAAAATTAGCCCCCGCAACGTAGAATAAACACAAGCCTTGTAGAGAAACGCGGCCTCTCTCCAGGGCCCGCCCAGAGCGTAGTCGGTGGAAGAGCTTTCGTCACAGCCGTCAAGTCAATGCCACTGGCAAACAGACGCCACGATCCTTGCATTTTACAGGGTACCTGTATTTTTGTTTTGTTTGTACTTTGGCCAGCACGATATCTTAAAATTCTAGTTAGAAGTGGAGACAATTAAGGTTTTAAGTCCAAAAGTCGTTTGTTGAATAACCCTTTTTCCCGCCTCATCTGGTAGCAAAAGAGGCTGAAGAAAAAGAGGAAATAAAGTATTCAGTGTTTGCCAGATTGGTCAAATTCCAGATGGAAGAAGAATAGTAATAGAGTGGAAGGTCAGTGTGTGCCAGAGTCATTTTCCAGGTCCCTCCGTACGGCCCCCTCTGGGAGCCGAGTCCGGTAACGGAGCCCACGCACGGTGCCGGTGGCCCCTGTAGCACTCGAGCAGGCAGTCGAGGGTGAAGTGACTTCCGACAACCGCGTTCTAGCAGTTGGCGCCGGGAAGAGACTGGTTCAGCCACTTGGTTCTTGGAACTTTTCCCCCTTTGTTCGTTCCTCCGAGAGAGGTCCCTGGGGGGAATTCGGGGCTGAAGTGTCCTTCGCTTGGTACGGGTTCCTGCAGATTCCAGCGGACGTTGGCAACGTCTGGAGACACTTTGAGTTGTCACGACTCGAAAGGTGAAGCAGGTGTTACTAGGGCTGGTGGATAGAAGCCAGGGGTGCTCGTAAACATCCTACATGGGACGGCCCTGCCCACAACGGAGAATTATCCACCCCAAGACGTCAGTAGTGCTGCTGCCTAGAACCCCCTATTCTGTAGCCAGGAGCTGTGAGTATGAGCTTTACCCAGGAAGACTGCTACTCTGGTTTTTGGTTGTCGCCCTTTGAGAAGGGTTGAATCACTCTGCTCTGCCCCAAGTCAGCTGCCTGAGACGACATGAGCACAAACCTGTTGTCTGGTAGAGGCCCACAGGCACAACTGGAGGTGTGGGGAGCCTGCCAACATGTGTGAACTTAGAAGACCGTCGAAGAAATCCGAAAACACGCGTGTCATTTGCTGTCATTGTTATTTATTATTACTCATGAGCTCTCCTACCTCTTAGAGAATATTTTTCTCCGTGTTCTCATTTTAATCCCGGTTTCTATGCCTGCCATTCCCTGTCTAAACACACGGGAAACTTGTCGCCCGGTAGATAGCAGCACAGATTCAGGTTCATGTACGGCTTACGGAGGGTCTCTCATTGCCTAGGCCCTGTCCCAGGTGATTTCACGTGCTGTCCTACTTACTCCTCTCCATAACTGTGTGCAAAACCTCTTATTATTCCAAATGTACGGACTTTGGGCTCTGGCCCAAGTTTTCTTGATCAAAATCTGGTTTTCCCTTAAGTTTTATGCACTGCTTCTATGCACATTCTTATTCACGTCCCCACATCGCGGGGGGGGGGGGGGCGGATATCAGGTAATATCCTCCCCATTTTTCAGATGAGGAGCCTGAAGTCACTGGCCCCCAAGCCCAGTGGTGGCTTCGAACCTAGTCCCTCCCCTGGCACCTCTACCCTCACGTAGCTTCCCGGTTTGTGGAGGGACAGTGGCTGGTGCCTCATCCCCCACAGCAGGGAGGCTGTGCCCGGGTGGGGGCACCTGCCTCTGAGCTTGTGCAGCTGGGCGACAGAGCAGAGCCAGAGCTCTGGGCTCCCAGTTCTGGCGAGTGCTCCAGCTGGTTGTCTCCTTGTAAACTCTTCTGACCGCTGGCTGCATTTTGCAAGAAGTCGGAGCTGTTCAGGAGCAGAGGCGCTTTGAACGCACAACACTCAGAGGCCATTAATTCTGGAAGTGCAGTTTGCTGCAGAGTTAATGGATGAAACCAGACTCTGCTAAGCTGTCGGCTCCTTCAGTAGGAGCCCAGGGCAGCTTGGCTATTCAGTGGCTTGTTGGATCTCTCTGCAAATGATGGGAAGATTCTTTTTGCTTCAAAGTGCCTTCCTGCCCCTTCTGGGTGCCTCCCATCTCCAGGTCAGCCCCTTTCTCCCTAGCAAACCTGATGACATTTCCTTTCTTTCTTTCTTTTTTAATTTTTTTTTTTAGTGTTTATTTTTGAGAGAGAAAGACAGCGTGAGCAGGGGAAGGGCAGAGAGAGGGAGACGCAGAACCCGAAGCAGGCTCCAGGCTCCGAGCCGTCAGCACAGAGCCCGACGCGGGGCTCAAACTCATGAACTGTGAGATCGTGACCTGATCTGAGGTCGGATGCTTGACCGACTGAGCCACCCAGGCGCCCCCCGATGAGATTTTCTTATAAGGTTTCTTGCTTCCTCCCCATCTTTCATCATTCCTGGTTCCAAACACGTCCCGATGTGCTGAGGTAGCAGTGCCGTGGTCAGGGTCCTCTGGCCACGCTGGCCGCCGGCGTTTCAGTCACGCTGATGTCTGAGTATGACTCCTTCATACTCACGTTCCTTGTGGCCCTGGTGGGCGATGGCAAAGCGGAGAGCTCTTGTCTGTGAGGCAGAAAACAAGTGCCTGGCCTCAAAAACAGTAAATAAACATGTGAGGTCATGAGAAGACGAAAGGTAGGGGTAATGAGGCTCCAGTGATGGGGGGGGGGGGTGGGGAGGGGGGACAGGCACTCCCCGCCTTAGGGAATCCGCTCTTTGTGGTCTGCAGACCCCCTTTGGGGAAGTTTCCCGTGGAGAAGAATTGAGTCGGGTCTTCGAACATTGTCTGACTAAAGAAGCTGTTTACTTCTTGATCCCATTTACCTATTTTCTTTTGCTATTCCCATGGAACAAATGCCTCGAGTATTGAATGTTACTTAAAATGACATTCTCCATCATTTGAGAAGAGAAGAGTTAGTGTGCAGAATCATAATCACTTCTTATTATATGTCATTGGTGTATCTCCTTAGAGGTTATTGTTTAAATCAGCTTTTTTCTAGAAATGTTCTTCTTGCCCTTGGGTGCTTTTATCTGTATGTTCGCTGGACCTCAGAGAGCCCACAGGTGGCAGCTTTCCTCATATACAGCAATCGCAGTTTGCGCTGGACATGTAATCAGTTCTACTTGAATAGGGTATCCATTTTTGGATTTATCTGTCTTACAGATCATCTTTGATTTCCCTTCCCTGCCAGCCAGCTGGGACCCGGGCCTCTGACCTGAGGGCCATATAGAGGGAGGTTGGGGAAAGGAACCAAGGGGTGTGTGTGCCCACTGACTGGATTTGAGGCATCCTGTAGTCAAGGAGAAGAGATTTGGGCATGGGAGTTTGAATACTGCCAAGTGCAGGGCTCTGGAGTTTATTTTCCTCCTAGCTGTGCTTTCTTCGGGAGCAGAGGAACTATGGATGCTGTTAGCATTTGCTACACGAGTGATGATTGAATCGTTGCCACCTGCCCCAGCTCCTTCCCCTTTTCACCCCAGAGCATCCACCCCTTCTAACCCTGGGGTTTCTAGACCCTTTGGGTGAGCCAAGCCATTTCATTGAGAGGGAACTGCATCTTCGGACTCAGTGTGGGAATCTAGCGAGGGGTCCTGGGAGAGTGGGCTTTGAACACGAGTGCCTCTGACCATCTTCTGCTGTCCCTCAGATCTTTGAAAGGCCTGGGGTCTCTTGATGTGGTTTACTGGATGGATAGGCACCATGAGATTTAACTGCGGGTTCGCTGAGCTTCCTACGGCCATCAGCAAATTAGTCCTCACTCTGCTTCATGAGTGGTGCTATCTCAGTGTGGTAGAGAAGAATCCTCAGAGCAGTTTTCAAGACCTCAGCCACATCAGTCTACCAGGAAGGGAATTCAGAAATACCCAAATGAACGTTCTTGGTCCGAGCTCCCTTCTGCTTCCTAGCCTAGCCTCTGTATCCTGACTGCAATCCTTAGAAAGTAATTTGGCTTGGTTTCTGCAGCAAGAAGTCTCTTCTGCTTGCATCAGTCTCCAGCTAGTCGCTAGGAAATCGTACTTTATTTTTTTCGAAACCGCTCCCTTTAATCTCTCTCCTCCCTCCTTATGCTTAACATTTCCTTTCAGAACCTGAGCTGGCTGGAGGAGAAAGAGAAGGAGGTCGTTAGTGCCTTGCGCTACTTCAAGACCATTGTGGACAAAATGGCTATCGATAAGAAGGTACTGGAGATGCTTCCAGGGTCAGCCAGTAAGGTG
Organism: Leopardus geoffroyi; assembly: GCF_018350155.1. Classification (NCBI taxonomy): domain Eukaryota; kingdom Metazoa; phylum Chordata; class Mammalia; order Carnivora; family Felidae; genus Leopardus; species Leopardus geoffroyi. Next base: position 89,655,567 of record NC_059342.1, on the reverse strand, counting down.
CTGGAGGCCATCTTACCCCTGGTGCAGAGCGACCCTCGGATTCAGCACAGGTGAGTTGCCCTGAAATCCTTGACTGTGTCAGAGCAAGGGAGGCCGACAGGCGTCTTGGTTTGGGGGCACTTCAAACTTAGGGCTCCTGGGAAGAGTGAGGAGTGCGGGGAGGGAAAAGAGCCTTCTCCCCACCCTTCACAGCTATGACTTGATGCTCTCCCAAGGTCGAGGTCGTTGTTACTCATGAGGCCTCGACCCTGAGGGAGATCTCTATCTAGCCTTGCTCGGGATGTAGCCACAGGGTAAGTCTGTGGTGGTTTCTTGGCCTTAGGTCATTGGCAGTAATCACATTGATTTGGACACATTTCCAGTACCCTTCCATTAGCCGTGGTGTGTTACGACATTAAAACCTATTAATACCCAGCCTGGTAGAGACCTCAGCTGCCTAGCTGATTAGGCCAAAAGAGATCGAGAATCCCATTCGAGCATGGATTAATGAAACCTTTAACTGTATCAGACCAGGATCTCCCAGACAGCAACCGGATTCCCTGGAAGCCAGGGATGTCGGGAGGAGTCAGCCTGCGTCCCAGCGAGCTTTGGTTGAGGAACTCTTACCGCTAGAGTGCGTTTTCCCGTCAGAGTCTGGGAGCAGCTTGCTCTGGTCTTCACTGTTAGGTAGAGAAGGAAAAGGGGTACTCGGTGTGGTCTTAGCCGAGGCCTAGCAGAGGTGCCCGCTGGCTCCGTGTTTCTTTCCTGGTACCTGCGCAGGATAAACGCAGCTGTGTTTTCTGTTCCTTGAGATGGTTTGGTGTTCGTCCAGCCCCATGAGATTGAGCTTTTGTGAACTGCTTTCAGAACTTGGCAACGAAGTGCATAGTTTTCTTCTTCTGGGAGATCATGCAAACAAGTGTCTTTATTTCCAAGAAGCTCTCTGGCCTGGGCCTTCCACCCTGGAGTTTCAGCTGACCTCTGTAGACTGTGGTCTTTTGGCCAGTTGGTGGTGGAGGGAAAAAACTGTCGGGATGACTTTGCCCTGCTACTGTCTTTGCTTTCCAGGCCGTGCTCCTGTCACCGAGGAGGAGCCTGGGGAAATGAGTCCCTTCATGCCCTGCTGAGTGGCCGCCACGCACAGAGTGCTTTGTGTGCTGGACTTGAGACCGAGTACCATGTCCCTCCCGTAGTTAACCCCATGCCCAGCTCATAGAAGGGCCCGGTGCCATTCTCCTTTGAGGGGATGTGCCCAACAGTGCGCGAGGGTCAGATGTGTAGACAGCTTTTTATGCAGAGTTCTCCTCCACCCCTTTTCGTGTGAGTGTCCCTACCGTGGTGGAGTTCGAACCTAGTGGTACCGAGTGGAGCTCTGTTGGGATTTGAAGGAGGGAGAGTTAGAGGAGACTCCGTGGCCCAATTAAACTTCCCGCAGGAGAAGATGCTCGAGCGGGACCTGAAGGAAGGGTGGGAATGGGCGCAAACACTGAGATCAAGCGGTAGGACAGTGGTTTGGGGGGCATTTTTTGTCTATGGGGAGATCTTACAACTATTTTGTAGTTGGCAAAAATTATTTCACGTCTATAGCAGTTTCCTAGAGGGAAAGAGAAATGCCCGGGTGTGGCCATAAGGAACGATGATTTTCTTCTCTCTGGCAGTCCTTTGGCTGATACCACTTAAGGGATGTTTCTTCCTGAGATTCTCACAAAGCCAACGGATGATCTTTTTCTCGACCACCCTGATATCTCCTCTTCAAAGGTTTCTCTTAGGTTCCTTCCGTCATCATTCCTCCCGGTGCAGTTTGTGAGCTAGGAAGGTGTTTCCCGCCTTCTGCTCAGAGCATCTCTGTGGGTTGGGTCCCAGCTGGTGGGCCCTTCGTCTCCATCCCCTAGGGTGCTGGGACAGTGGTGGACCAGCCTTTGAACAAGCAGCGGCTGTTTGGCGTGAACAGAGAGCGGAGGAGCCTTCTCCCGCGCTGGGGAGTGTGTGGCGCACGGAGACGTGTGGCCACTGGACATTCTCCTGGTTACGGGACCCTCCTTCCTTTCTGAATGTCTCAGCCCCTGACACAGAGGAGTATTCCAAGCTAACGCTGCGAAGCGTGGCCACGACTGCCGAATTCTTCAGGTGCTTTCAGGATGTTACCATTCAACGCAGGTAGAAATCGAGCATTGTGTAAAAGTGTCTGCCTGCCTCCTTTTCATCTAGTTCTGGCCAGTAGTTTAACAGTGTGATTGACGCTTTGGCAGAATCCCCCACGGGCACTTTGGCAGAAGGTGGCCATCTTGGTTGAAAGAGGCCTCACCTGGCCCTGCCGGGAGGAGGCGGAGGAGGCTTGGAGTTGCCAGAAGGGCCATCCCCCCACCTCCTGCAGGATGGCACCACCGATGGCCCAGCCCCCAGGGGAGACCAGTTCTCGTCCCCTTCAGCAGCCCTCTTTCCAGCACCCAGCACTTTCACTCATACTCTTCCCTGAGGCAGCCCAACCCTGGCTCTCCCGGGGCCCCTTTGGTAAATTGTTCTGGTTTCTAAGGGGACTGGAGTTTGCTTTCATTCCTTCTGACTGCTCTCTTCTCCTGCTGGAACACGCACAGAGCGGAATGAGCGGCTAAATGGAAATTGTAGATCTCCTGGAAAGTGTTTGCCCGTCACCTGATCCTGAAGAGCTTCTTGCTAGAGCTTTGTTTGTTTCAGGGTTTTGTTATAAGCAGCTTTGTTTTTAGAAGCTGTCTTAATCATGTCTTACAGTATTGTATCTTTTCCTTCAAATTCTATCTTGGGCTGCTCAATATCTCCCTCATTCTTTTTCTCCCCCAACTTTTTTTTTTTTTTTTTTTTGAGGGGAAGAAGGGGCATTCCACAAATTCCATATTTTTGCCCTTCCTCTCTTATGGTACATAATATTTAAAATGGAACGGTAATCCTTTCCATAATTCCTAGAGAAAAGTACCTCCAGTTACTTAAAAATGTGTGGAAAATATATAGAGTGTACATCTGGGCCTCCCCTCCCCAATCAGCGAGGCATCCGGACATAGCCGGGCCTTCCGTTCGTGGTGAGCGGTCGACGCCTCCGCCAGCAGAGGCCTCCTCGCCCCTCGTCCGTTGTCGTTCTGGAAACGCTCTTCATGAGTGCGGGGCTCTGGCAGGTCTGCCATGGTTATGGTGCAGAGAGTGGAGCTCAGCCCCCGTTGGAAGGAATTCTGGTGAGCTACAGACCATTCGGGCTCACGTTTAGACGCTGTTTCGGTAGAGGATCCTGCCTGCTGAAATGCCACGCGTCCGCTGGCTCCTTGTGGCCCATCTAACATGAGTGTTAGTCTGACCGAGAACGAGAAGCGTGTAGTGCTTTTGACCCATGATTAGCAGCTCGGAGGAGGGGAGGGAGGGGAGGGGAGGGAGAGGTCAGGATCCTGCGGAGGGGGGTGGGGGGTGGCAGGAAGTTTGAAGAAGCATGTCAGCTGTGGAAATAAGCACATAAACTGTGGCGGGATTTTTATCTGTTATGTTTGGAAAACGAAAACAGTCTTATAACAGACTAGAATGTAAAGCTGCATACGGTGTGTGTTGGATTTATAAGGGCATAGATTCAGGGGAACGTTTGTCACGAAAAGGAGGTGTGGGTCTTCCGGAGAGAAAGGTTTAGAAGTGAGCCCTTGTCTCCAAGAAACCGGTTCTGTATCAAACAGTAGCTTCAAGTGACGGTCGTGCTTCCGAGGGTTCACCTTCTTTAAGAAACTCTTCTCTTGCCCCCAGCTCAGCCCTCTCCTCCTGCTACAGCCGGGTGTACCAAAGTCTCGCCAACCTCATCCGCTGGTCTGACCAAGTGATGCTGGAAGGGGTGAATTCAGAAGATAAGGAGATGGTCACGACGGTGAAAGGGGTCATCAAGGCTGTGCTGGACGGAGTGAAGGTAGGACACGGGCTGCTAGCGGCCTCCCCGCCGGGCGTCTGTCACACAACAACTTGTTCCCAAGCTTCACGCATTGGAACGAACGTCTCCGAGCGTCTCTGGTGTTGCTGCTCGGTCCGATGGCCATTTAATTCCCTCTGGGACAGATGGCTCTCAGAGCACTAAAGCCTTTGGCCTGATCGTCTCGATACTGGAAAAGCTGCCGGAAGCAGTCAGCCTTGCTCGAGCACGTAGTCAGCCCTCAGTGAGGCTCTGTGGTACCGCTCTGACTGTGTGTGCCTGCCTGCTAGACAGAACGCAGAGGAAGTGGTCTCTGCACTGACTGGTCGCAAAGCCCTCAGCAAGTCGACCGCCACCGTTTCACATTCTGAGAACTTCTGTGATTCTTGGTAGAAAAGTCGGATTGAGATGAGTAAGGAATGAAACTGGGTCTGACGTTCTGGAATTTACCGGCCAGAGAGGTCGGGAACAGCGTGATGGGAAATTACGAAACCTAGTTGAGGTGGGAAGCAGAGGCCACAGAGGGTCCCGGATAAACTCTAATTGACACAGTAGGTCCTATGGGTGAGGAGCAAGACAGGATGTAAGTACGAGGTGGCTGAGGGCCTTCGGGTCGGGATTCGTGCCGCGGGCAGTGGGAAAGTGGAGACCTGCTGGTCCGCGAGGCCATGTTAGCAGTGGAAAGGGGGCTAGCCTGGGGCCTGCCCGGCTAGGTTTGAATCCAAGTTCACCACTTACTAGTCTGTGAGCTTAAGCGATCTATTCAGTCTAGGGTTCTACACCTCAATGAAGTCATCTGTGAAATGGGTATGATGATAGTGCCATATATCCTAGGGTTGTGGGAAGTATTAATACATGGAAAGCTCTTAGAACAACACCTAGTACGTACTAAGCACTCAGACTTTAGCTGCTATTCCTTATTAATTTTGTGGTGCTAGGTGTGTGCTTTGGAGACCAGTCTCTTGGCTTAGGGGAAGGAAAAAACAGCTGTGTCCTCCTTTCCACACCCTTCAGTTCAAAGTTGTAGCTGAGGTGCTTAACCTAGGTCCAAGAAAACCTCCTTCACCACTCAGCTGTCCCAGCAGATTCCTAAAAGCTGTCTCCTTGGATTGACGTCCCACGGAAGTTCCGGAGAGTCGAGTAAGGATGCCCAGATGGTAAAAGTCACAGAGCTTCGGAAGGCTAAGAAAGCCTTGCTTAGCATTACGACTTGCTCTAGAATGAATCGTGTCGACTGGGGCCACATAAGTAGGGCCGTCGTGTCGGTGGGACGTCAGGAAGCTCATGTAGAGAGAGGCTTGGCTGGATGCCACCACGTCTCCTCTGCTGGCCCAGGCTCCGTGCATTCCCCAGAGCGTATTAGGTCCTGCCATGTCTGTGTGGGCCAGGGAGACTTAAGGGTAAAGGCCCAGAGTGGCCCGTCCTGTAAGGCCTTGTGTCGCTTTCCAGATTTTGGAGTGTAGCCATACGCATTTTCCCCGTCGCTTTCCCCTGGAGCTCTTGGAGGCCGGCAGTGCAGGATGAGACGTGACCTGGGTCGCACGTCACCAGCAGAGCGTGTGGAATTCTGGCTCACGCACCCCTTGCCCTTCCTGCCCAGGCTTCTGGAAATGCTGTTGTTTTGCAGGTGACATTGTTCAGGTTTCCTTCTACTGAATTATCACGAGATGTGTGAAACAAGTTAGAGTGCCCAAAATAGACGAGATGGAGTTTCTGTGTGTGAAGCTTTGTCACGTTCCCAAGTAACTTCTCGTTACGGGATCGTTAAAGCACCCCAGTACCCGCTGAAAGGCATGTCGAAAAGAAAAATTTCTCTGATTTTTCAAACTGACCAATGAGAGAGGGAGAGAGAAACCTCCAGATTACGAACCTGTCAGTGCCTGGACACAAAGAACATTTCCACGATTTTTTTTAAGTTGTTTATTTCGAGAGAGAGAGTGCAAGTGGGGGAGAAGCAGAGAGAGAGGGAGATGGAGAATCCGAAGCAGGCCCTGCGCTGTCAGCGCAGAGCCCCATGTGGGGCTCGAACTCTTGAGCCGCGAGATCATGACCTGAGCCGAAACCAAGAGTCAGATGCTCAACCGACTGAGCCACTCAGGTGCCCTTCCACAATTGTTTTTAAAATACTTGACCCAGAGGCGCCTGGGAGGCTCAGTCGTTAGAGCTTCCAGCTCTTGATTTTGACTCGGGTTATGATCCAAGAGCTGTGGGATCGAGCTCTGCACTGAGCATGGTGCCTGCTTGAGATTCCCTCCCTCCCTCCCTCCCTCCCTCCCTCCCTCCCTCGCTCTCTCTCTCTTTCTTTCTTTCTCTCCTCACCCTCCCCCTTCACCTCCCCTCCCATATTTTCCCCCTCCCTCCCCCTCCCAAAATAAGAAAAATAACAAATACTTGACCCAGAACGAAGACTCTAGGTGATGACCTCTCTGAGTCCAGTTTTGTTTCATTTATTCAGGATTCCCTTCTCGAGAGCCTCCTCGAGTGCCAGCCGGTGCCATACGATCGGGACTGTAGTGATACCCCTGCCGCAGTCCCTGACCATTAGCTTAGGATCTGCAGAGGGAGAAGGACAGCAGAGCTTGTCATTCTGTAATCATGACGAGGTCTAGTGTTACAAGAGAAAGTGGCACGTGGCCTCCCTTGGTCGGGTGTCTGGGTCACCTTCCCCTTTCAGGGTGGTCAGAGACTCTGCCCTGAGGGCGAGACGGGCCAAAGGCAGAAGGGGGTGTGCAGGAGCCGGCCTGCCGCTGGAAGTGTGTTGCAGCTGGAATCGCTCGAGGGAGCAGGGACGGTCCGAACACTGTGCTGTTGGCGTTTGTTGTCGAGATGTCATAGTAGCAACAGCTGACATTTAGTCCCTCCCGATGCTCATAACGACTCTTGCCGTGGGCGTGATCGCCCCTTCGCAGGTGTGGGAACAGGCCGAGGCAGCCCAGTGGTCAGCGGCGAGGTCGTGACTCCCACCCGGGGCTGCCGGACCCCAGACCCCGCGCGCCTCCTGTCACCCTCGGCCTCCCCCCACGTGAGGGAGGCCCAGCTTAGCCCAGGGACTGCCTGTGCGTCCCCCCTCGCCGCCAGCCGGCCTCCAGCCCCTCTCCTGTCCCCATCGGGCTGAGGACACCGTATAAGCCTGGGTCGTGGTGGGGCGAGTGAGCCTCAGTTCGCCGGGAGGGACGGGGCCGCGCAGAGGTGTGAGGATGTCGTCATCCCGCTCGTAGGAGAGACGTTGGCGCGTGCCTTTAAAGTGGCTCAGCATCTTCCAAGTAACTCATTCAGTTGTTAAATGGAATTCTTTTTTTGAACGGTCGAAGAAGTGTTTTCAAACAGGGCTTCTCTGCTTCTGTCCCTGAATGGGGGTAGCACCAGCTATTATTTAAAGCCCTGAGTGGATGTCACTTGCCAGCTCTGTAACCTCGGGCAAGTGACTTGTGTGAGTTTCGAGTAGGTTTTTAAATGTTTACCCTGAAGAACTGAGAAAGGTCAAGAAAGAGAACGTATATGAAGTACCTGGCCAGTAAGTGCTGGGTGCCCAGTAAATGGCGGGTAGGTACCGTCAACCACGGAAATGTTAGCGTCCAGGGTGGCTTGCGCCTGCCTGCCTTTGACGGTGCTTGTGGTTCGCTTCCGTGCATCTGCGGTCGAAAGACAGACCTGTCGTTATCACCTGATCTGGCCCGGGCAGGTGCTCTGCTGGTGGGGCCTGAGGCCCAGAGAGGATGGTGACCGTCTAAGGAAGGAATCGAAAGGCCCTCACTTTCCCTGGCACCTGGCTCTCCGCGGCCCAGCTCCTCTGGCTCCAGCACGTGACCCGGCTTGTCCTTCGGAAGCCAGTGTGCCAGCTCTTCGTGCCCTTCCGTCTAAACATCAGCCTTTCTTCTTGTCTCAGATGCACCGTCTCTTACCCAGCTCCCGGGGCTCTGCTTGCCCTCTTGGCACGCCCTCCCGGATGTCAGTTCTCAGACCCAGAGCCTCTTTCCCTGGCCTCCGGCTCCCCCCGCCCCTTCACACACACACTTTTATTTTTCAACCTTACGCCGACAGCCTTGGAGGAGAGTACCTGCAGGTCTGTTGTCACCACCCGCACCTGCGCTCGTGTTCTGTCCTGGACCCCCTTCGTACCCGTTAACCGACAGAATAGAACAGCCCATTACTCTACCAGCAAAATGGGCTTATTCAGGAATAGCAGACAATTGCAATTCGGAACCTGCGAGCCGGGGCAAAACCACGGGCAAGTCCAACAAAGAGAGAGGATTATTTTAGGAGGAGGATGCTGGGAGGGGCTGTCCTGACCCGGAGATTGACAGGAAGGAGTTCAGGGTGAGGGCGGTTTCTCACTGGCCGAGTCGCTGGGGTGGAGGGTTTCTCGTCGGAGACGCCGGGTCCATCCTTCCCGCTGGGCCCGCGATCACAGTGCTCTCCTGGTGAAGGTGCCTCTGCTGGGCTCTGTAAGCGCTGATTCCTCCTGTAACTGATGTCATTGGTGTGGCTCCCTTCGTAACCTCCCAGGTCCACTTTTAGTGAGCTTTGCCTGTATCAGTTTTCACTTACAACGGGAATATTTTGTAGGAAGTGTTTTTCTGACTACATCAGTCAGGATTATGTTCGACTGCAAGAAAATCCACAATAATACTGGCTTTTAAACTTAACTCTCCTTCAGGGCCAAGAAGCCCACAGACGGGCAGTCTGAGGCTAATGACATTTTCACAAAATGGTCAGGCATGTGGTCGTCTCCCATCTCGCTTTCCTGCCATCCTTAGTTAGCACATGGATTCCACCTCATGGTCCCGAACGACTGCTCCTGCTCCATCTATCGTGACTGCATTCCAGCGAGTGAGGAGGAAGAGAGAGTAGGAAGGTGTGCCCTCTCCGTTTGAGGATGCTTCCTCAAAGACCTCACAGAACTCACTCACACTTCATTGATCACAGCTTGGTCACATGCCCAGCTGAAATTCTGCTAAAGAGGAAGAACAAGTCATGGGGCAACTTGCTGTCCCTGCCACACTGACATCTCAAGCCATCTCTTTTATTCCTCATTCAGCCTATTTTTTAATTTTTTGATGAAAACGTTCAAATATTTGCCACGAGAAAAATGGGGTAATGAAGCCCCATTACCTAGCTCCGCAGTTGTTCACTCCTGGCCAGTCTTGTTCCTCTGCCTGCTCCCCGGGATCGCTGGAAGCAAATCACAGATCCCGTCCTTCCGCCTGGAAATGCCCGTGCAGAGCTTGAGGCCACGGCAAGCTTTTTCTGCAAAGGGCCAGGGAATAAATACTCGAAGCCTCTCAGGCTACATACCTTCTCTGCTGCCTATGGGTCTCTGTTGCATGTTGTCATTGGTTTATGTAATTTTTTTTTTTTCTTTTTAAAGAATTCTCACCTTGAGGGCCTTACAGAAAGCAAGCCCTGGGCTGGATCCTGCCCGTATGCAGGGCATAGTTTTCTGGTTTTAAACAGTTTGCTTTTCAGTTCAGGGTCCAGATAAAGCCCGTATGCTTCTTAGTCCGTTAACATGCGTCTAAAGATCGCTTTTCTCTGTCTGTTTGTCCTTGCAGCTTACTTGAGTTGTTAGGAAGGGTTACTGCTGTCACAGGTCTCCCACGTTCTGGATTTTGTGCTGATGACATCCGAACAGTGTTGTCTGGCATGTTCCTCTCTCCCCTGAATTCCCTGTGAAACTAGAGGCTGAATCAGTTTCAGGTTTTTGTATTCCGAATGCTCCCTCGGTGCTGCCCTCACCTCCATCAAGAGGCATGTTTCCTTTTCTTTAAAAAACAAAAACAAAAACAAACAAAACTGTTTTATTTATTTACTTATGAGAGAGAGAATGAGCGTGAACAGGGGAGGAGCAGAGAGAGAGGGAGAGAGATGATCTGAAGCAGGCCCAGCAGAGAGCCCGACGCAGGGCTTGAACTCACGCACCGTGAGATTGTGACCTGAGCCGAAGTTACACGCTTAACCTACTGAGCCACCCAGGCGCCCCTCCCTTTCTGATGTTAGTAGCCATCCATGATTTTTGCCTAGATCTGTTCACTGATTTGGAGCTGCAGAATGATGAGTTTCTAATTCTTCGTGCCGTTCTCTCATTAGCTGGGAAACACTTAAATGACAGACCTCCCTTGTAAACTTACAGTTTTCCTGAGTGATCATTCTCAGAGAAGAGGCAGGATCCATGCTTAATTCCTTCCTTTCTTTACCAGTTTTCAAAACAGTGCCTGTCTCCTAGCACCCTTTAACATGACCAGTGAGTTGAGCTGTTTAAAATATCATTCTGGGGGCGCCTGGGTGGCGCAGTCGGTTGAGCGTCCGACTTCAGCCAGGTCACGATCTCGCGGTCCGTGAGTTCGAGCCCCGCGTCAGGCTCTGGGCTGATGGCTCAGAGCCTGGAGCCTGCTTCCGATTCTGTGTCTCCCTCTCTCTCTGCCCCTCCCCCGTTCATGCTCTGTCTCTCTCTATCCCAAAAATAAATAAACGTTGAAGAAAAAAAAATAAAATAAAATAAAATAAAATATCATTCTGAACTCATGAATTTACACGTGCTGGCCGTGCTCCCACCCACTGTGCTTGTCCCTCTTCCTGGTCCCCAGGCCCCATCTTTGGCCACTGAAAACTTTTTTAGGCTGTTTCCTGAGTTCCCTGTGATATGACCCTAGAAGTCTTTGATAGTTTTCTTCGTAGTTGTCTTGGTATGAAAATCTGTTCCAGGCTCTTATCATCTGATAGTTGTTTTGTTTGGGGGTGGTGATACACAGCTTCATTGAGCTGTAATTCCCACACCATATAATTCACCCACTTAAAATATGTATGGTGATTTTTCTTTTTACTGTATTCACACACTCGTACAGCCATCACCACAATCCATTTTAGAACACTTTCGTCACCTTCAGAAAGTAACTGCCTACCCTTTATGCTCTCCCCTCCCCCCCCTCATTTCTTGCCATCCCCCACCGCCCAGCCTTAGGCAGCCTGACCTCTATAGATTTGCCTATTCTAGACATTTCATATAAAAGGAATCGTATACTCTGTGGCCCCTTGAGACCAGCTCCTGTCACTTAGTACAGTGGTTTCAGAGTTCACGCATGCCACAGCAATGTATCGGTACCTCCTTTCTTTTTCTTGCCAGATGATATTCCACTCTGTGGGCGCACCACGTTGCATTGTTTTCTCGCGGCCATTTGGACGTCTGAGTTCCCACCTTTCGGCACCTCTGAGTGAGGCTGCCGTGAACACTCCTGTGCACGTTGTTATGCGGGTGTGTATTTTCATTTCTCTTGGTGGTACACCCGGGAGCACAGCGGCTGGGCCACACGGTAACTCTGGGCTGGAAGCGGCTGCGTCGTTTTCCACCCCATCTGCGGTGGATGCGGGCCTCAGCCTCTCCGGCTTCTCCACGGCCTCCATTCCCACCTGTGCTTTTTGGCAGATGTTCATTTCCCTGAGGGCTAATGATATGGAGTCCCTTTTCGTGTGCTTATTGGCCGTCTGTGTATCTCTTTGGAGAAATGTCTGTTCAAGTCCTTTTCCCCTTCTAAAAAAAGTCTTTCTTTAATCTTTATTTATTTTTGAGAGAGAGAGAGAGAGAGAGAGAGCGCATGAGTGGGGGAGGGACAGAGAGAGAGAGGGAGACACAGACTCCGAAGCAGGCTCCAGGCTCTGAGACATCAGCACAGAGCCCGACGCGGGGCTCGAACTCACAAGAGCAAGTTCATGACCTGAGCCGAAGTCAGATGCTTAACCGACTGAGCCACGCAGGCACCCGCTTTGCCCATTTTTAAATTGGGCTTTCATTTTATTATTGAGTTATAAGGTACCTTGTACGTTGCTTACCGCAGAACTGGAATCAGCCGTTCCTTTAGGGAGCCCTGCTTCCCTTTGCTGGGAAGTCCCGTTTAGAGGCCACACTGAGGGCTGATGTTCTCATCGCTGCTGGTGGGTCACGCGGTTAGTTTCTGTAAGACAAAACACATCTGGAGTTTCTGCTGGTACTTGCAATTCGCATTCAGCACCACCGGGGTTTTCACTTAACCTCATCAAACTCGTGTCTTAATTTTTTTCCTCCCACACTGAATCTGAGGTCTTCTCTGGCTGCCTTGTCTTTAGTCCGTTTGAGGAATGACAGCCAGTGTCTTGCGGCCGGAGTGGCCCTCGGAGAGCTGACTTCGGGAGTCCCTCCCTGCCCAGCCCACTTGTTCCCCAGGGCTTGCTGCGCAGGAGAAGGAGGCCGCCTCCTCTGCTCTGTGGCTGCCTCACCCCTCAGACTTCAGGTGGGAAGGTCCCTTCTTTTCACCATGAAAAAGCTAGACACCCCTGTGACTTCATTCTGCTGCTTCGGTCCGGGAAACTCCCGACTGGTGGCCTCCATGTGGTGTCCTTGGCGAAGGACTTGTCTTAGGACCGCTGAGCAGTAGAGGGGCTCTGTCATGGCCTGAACCCAGAAGACTCACAGGGCCAGAAGGTGACTGAGGATGGACAGCGAGGGGCCGGGGTGAGGGGGGAGCAGGATTGGTGGCCACGGCCCGTAGACTGGCGCGCTTCTCAGGCACGCCGTGTGAGCCTGGGAGGATTGGCCACGGTGTGGTGCCCACTGGTAGGGGCAGCATGGCAGCCGCTCTTAGGAGCGTTGCCCGTGGCCGCACCTCGTAGGGGCCCTTGTGCGGCCCGTGTGCTCTCTGCCGGACGGGGGGCTTTGTCTTAGTGCCAAGGAGGAGATGGGAGGACCACAGCTCGTACTTTGACTTGTTGAAGGTCACTCAAGATGGGAACATCACTGTGACCATTTTCAGTACGAATAAAATGAGCACAGAAATAAAGTATTATGCACTTAGAAAGATACTCTTCCCAATACCCTTTGGCTTTTGAAGACTGCTTTTCAGTGGACCGGTCGTTGTCTGGTTCACAGTCGCCGGCTGTGCGCACAGTCTGCTCTTTTCACACCTGTGCCTCAAGAGGGCTGAAAAGTCTGACGTCCCTCTCGGAAATTCTGCCTTTAGTAGGAGTCAGGCTCTGGCCGCACTGCCAACGGCCAGCTTTGACCGAGATTAGGTTTTTGGTGCGGTAGCCAGACGCGCGCGCCTTCTGGAGGTTCCCTTCTGTCTCCTTCTGGGGCCAGAAGGGTGGTAGGGGTGGAAAAGCTGCCTGCCCCTTTTGCACCCTCCGTGAGCCAAGGCTGGCACACCGGCGGAAGGGAGACTTTCCGCCACCACGTCGTCGTGTGGGAGTTCGGGTGCGCGCTTGTGCCGATGTGCCCATCGTTCCGTGACTCCTGCACCGTTGCTCAGCTGCCCCTCCAGAAAGATGGCATGCTAATCATAATTGCTCGTGAATCAGTGAAGAGTTCGTGGAATTTTCTCCTACGTCAGCCGATGCGAGTACACATACTTCTCTCTGTTCTTTGCCCTGCTTGTGGAAAAGAGTAATGGGAACATGGGCCTTCCAGGATGCTTTGGTCTGGCCCTCTGACCCCCTGACACAGCGATGCTCTTCTGTACAGCCCGGTGACTTGCTCCCCCTCCCACTCCCTGCTTTCTCTCCTCAACCCGTCATCTGTCTCCTTACTTTCAGTCTCGTCCTGGCCGTAATCACCAGCTAGGTAACTAGTGTCCAAGTGCCCGTGAGATTTTATTTAACTTGTAAATTGTGAGAACAGGGACATAGGAACATTCTCCTTTCTTTGTCTAGTACTTGACTCTTAGAGATCTTAATTCCGTGTCTCCAAGAATAGGCAGCCGCTGTCCTGTCCTACAGAGTGGGGTGATGCTGATTCCAGCTGTACTGAGCATGCCTTTGGTTGTATTTTCTCGTTTTAATTAGTATTTCAGAAGTAATACGTGTTCGTTATAGAAAATTTACAAAAACGCAAAGAAACAAAAGCAAGAAAATTAGGGGTGTTTCATAGCCATACTTTCTTTCTAGATGTGTATTGTTTCCATTAAAAAATTTTTTTTTCAGTGTTTGTTTATTTTTGAAAGAGAGCGCATGAGTTAGGGAGAGGCAGAGAGAGAGGGAGACCTAGAATCCAAGGCAGGTTCCAGGCTCTGAGCCGTCAGCACAGAGCCCAATGAGGGGCTCAAACTCACAGACTGTGAGATCATGACCTGAGCCGAAGTCGGACACTTAACCGACTGAGCCACCTGGGGGCCCCTTCTTGTTTACAATTTATTTCCAAAATATACTGTATATCTGCCATGGGACCACCTGGAGCTATTTTCCACCAAACATTGTATTACATTTTCTTTCCATGATATCATATATTCTCACCAGTTTGACTTGCATTGGCAACGTAATGGTCTGTTGCTTGGTTCTGTCGTAATTGACACAATCTGTATCTAATATTAACTATTTAGTTACAGAGCATTGAGTCTAATTTTATCTATTACATATAATGCTGTGATGACCATCCTTTGCAGCTTATTTTTTGCATACATCCATGACGTTTTCCTTGGGCTAAATTCTTTTTTTCTTTAATTTGTTTTAATGTTTATTTATTTTTGAGAGAGAGAGAGAGAGAGAGAGAACGACTGGGGGAGGGGCAGAGAGAGAGGGAGACACAGAATCCGAAGCAGGCTCCAGGCTCTGAACTGTCAACACAGAGCCCGAGGCAGGGCTCGAACCCACAAACTGTGAGATCATGACATGAGCCAAAGTCGGACGCTCAACCTACTGAGCCACCTAGGCACCCCTCCTTGGGCTAAATTCTTATAAAAAGAGTACAGATATTTAATTTTGACACATACTGACAAATCATCCTCTAAGAAGGCTGTTCTCAAAGGACTACTCCTACCTACCGTGTCTGGAAGGTTCTGTTTTGTTACCATCAAAGCTGGAGAGTCCCTGATGACTATTGAGCACTGATGTTTATGTCTGTGAGTTTCCTCTTTGGTATTAGTTTTGATGTATTTGTCTTTTTCTTCTAGTTTTCATGTTTCTGACAGAATCCTTGTGCTAGGGAGGATATTAACCTTGCCTTAGCCCATGTGTTGTGATTCGTGTCTGTGGCATTTTGAGTTTGGAGAGGCTTTGCAGTCTCATTCAGGGGCATGTCGATGTTGCCCACTCACGCCCATTGCTGCCTCCTCTGTGACTTTAGAAATGGATATTCATGCTGAAATACTGAACCTTCCCCCCTGCCCCCAGACGCAAACAGGTCTTACCCAGATGTCCATCAACAGGAGAATGGATAAAGAGACGTAGGTTTGTGCATACATTGGAACATAACTCAGCAACGAGAAGGAACAGATTCCTCGTGCGCACGATGACGTGGACGGTCATACTGAGCAAAAGAGAAGCAGAATAGAGACAGGGCAGGGCAGGATGGTGGTTGCCCGGAGCTGCGGCTGCTGGGGGAAATGAGGAAGGGCTGGTCACGGGCACAGCTTCTTTTGTGGGGGAGCAGAAGTAGTAAAAGTCGCAGTGCTGAGGGCAGCTCCACCGCGAGCAGACAAAACCATCGCGCCGGCTTTTACGGCACGTGAGTTAGATCTCCCCACAAAGCTGTTCAGACAAGATGCGTGCAGGAGAGTGCATATTGTAATGGTTCCATTTATGTCAAGTTCTGGGCAAATGTAATCTGCGAAACAGAAGTAAAACCGTGGTTGGGGTGGGGCAGAGGCTCTGGAGCGAGCGACGGAAATGTTCGGTATTTTTTGAGTGGTATTTACACGGGTATTTGTGATCATCAGACCCCATCAAACTGGGGAAAATTGCATTCTAGTTGAGAAAAAAAAAAAAACAAGCAGGCCCTGATCTTTCTCTCTTTTTCCGTGTAAAAAATATATTTTCCGAAGTCACGTCTCCACTGGGTAATAGGCCGTTAACTTTCTGTCGGTCAACAAAGATGCTGACCAGTCATCTCGGGATACCAGCTGCCGCCACACCCGGGGCCACCTCGCTTTGGGAAACCACCCTCCCCATGCCGGAGGTTTGCTCCTTAACACAGGCAGCGCCCTGCACGTTATAGGATGTAATTTAATGGCTTTCAGGAACTAAAGAGTAGTTCTCCCCCCACAAACTGGCTGGGAATCTGTTCTGCTGGAATGTAATTTCAGTGTTAAACTTCGTCATTTTGAGACAGCAGGGTTTGTCATTTCCCTCTTCCAAGAGGAAGTACCTTTATGTATCTTGAAACGTCTCAACACGCTATGAAGGTATTTTTTGGAGGGTAGGGGACATTTTGGGAAGTTCAGATTATCTAAATCGAACAGTAGTTGCATTAATGGTGTGCGGGAAATCTGCAGGCACAAAAAGAGACTGGGCGGAGGACAGACAGCTGACCTGCCTTGGGGTGAGAACCGAGGAGCAAGGAGCTGTCGTAGTGCCTCATGGCTTCTCTCTTGTGTGGGGTACAGGAGCTGGTCAGACTTACCATCGAGAAGCAGGGGCATCCGTCTCCAACCAGCCCAGTGAAACCCAGTTCCCCAGCCTGCAGACCTGACGGGTGAGTTCTGACTAAACCCTCCAGCCACTGGCCACTTGGGTCTCCCCTTGAGAGAGAGCGTGAGCCCCATCAGGTAGGCTGTTGGTGGCCTGTGTTGCTTTAAAGTGTGTCCAGCTCGCTCATGTTTCGAAGTATTGCCTGATCTCAGGGTTAGCGGTCAGCGTGACTCTTTCTCAGGCTGCTGCGTGAGACCATGACCCCCGCCTGTGCTTTTCCGGAGCCACTTCCCTCCGTAACTGGAAAGAGCTTAGAGGGTTGGGTTTTGGGGATTGGGCTTGAGAGAACTGAGCTTCATCAAGAGAGTAAACTGCTGAGGGCAGTGTGGACAGTTTCAAGGCCTTGTAACCATTTCTGCTACAAGCTCCTAGTAAAAATATAAAACATAATAATTTGGAGCATGTCGAGAACCTTTAGACCATGTCTTCTGAGGTTTCCTCTTACAGACAAGGAAACAGATGCAGTTGGGGGGTCCTGGCCGAACTCCTGCTATTTTTGGTGATCAAACAGACTTGAAACCCCATCTGTGCCATAGAGCTCCAGGGACAGGGTCCAGGGCTCCTGCTGCTCAGCCCGGTGCCCTGCCTCGGTTCCATGGCCCGGTCACATCCTGCCCCGCTCGGGACCTGCGTGTGCTCTGTAACCTTCTGTAATCCCAGGTTCTTCTCATCCTCCAGCCAGTCTGAGGTCCCCCTGACAGATCGAGAGATGGAGATTCTGAACAAGACAAGTGGCCTGTCCCAGTCAGCCGAGCTGCTTCCAGACTCTACAGATGAAGAGGTTGCGCCCCCCAAACCCCCCTTACCTGGCATTCGGGTGGTTGATAATAGGTAATTTTTTATTTTTCTGGCACCCTCTTCTGTTTATGATGTAATCTGATAAATGGATGGGTAGATGAACCAAAACGAAGACGGTGCCGTTAGGGTAAGAACTTGGAACCCAGCCCCTCGCTCTTTAGAAGCCTTGGAATCTTGATCGTCCTTGGGGAGGATCATCTGTGGAGGACGCGAGCCTGGCCCCAGCGCCTGCCCTTGCCGCGCCCTCCAGGAATTCCCAGCGGCTTGCCTCTTAGCCTTCGTACGACTTACTATGGAAGGAAAAGAAAAGATGTTTCTGATTCTTGGTGTTTTGGCATTGATAGGTTTTCTTTTGGCAGCAGTGGAGTGGGACAGGAGTTAAAAGTGTTCAAAGTAGGTGTGAAGTGTCTGATGATGAAAGAATCCCACATTCTGTACCCTGACGCCTTTTTAAAGAGCTTCTGTTTGGGTTTTCGGTTTGATAGGATTTCTCAATCTATTTCAGTCCTCCACCAGCATTGCCACCGAAGAAAAGACAGTCAGCTCCGTCCCCGACCCGAGTGGCCGTCGTGGCCCCCATGAGTCGGGCCACCAGTGGTTCCAGTTTGCCCGTTGGAATTAATAGGCAGGTAATGTCGCCCCGTCTGGAAGGCAGAGGAAGGCTTTGGGTGTGGGAATTTGGCTCCCGAGGCGAAAAGAAACCCAGTGGTCTTCAGCCCCTGGCAGTGGGAGGACCGTTCCTTCTCTGTACGGGACCACCGGACGGGGTGGAAGTTCCCACGTGGGGGAGGAGGTCGGGGTGGGGAGGCTGGAGCCAAAGAGCGTCTCCTGCAGACATCTGAGGCTGGCCCTGGGGCCCTCGCTGGCGACACACTCCCAGCACTCGTAAAGGCTCCTTTCTCAGGAGTCACAGATGCAGCTTATTAGTGCTTACATCAAAGACGGGCCTTTGCAGCCGGTTTCTGAGCTTGGCAGTCTCCTCTAAGTCAGTGTACCGATTCCTCTCCCCTGGGCTCTGCCACCATTTCTCAGAAGTGACTTGGGCCTGGTTTTCATTTCTCCACACCAGGATTTTGACGTGGACTGTTACACACAGAGGCGGCTGTCAGGAGGCAGCCACTCATACGGCGGAGAATCGCCCCGCCTGTCCCCCTGCAGCAGCATGGGCAAGCTCAGCAAGTCAGACGAGCAGCTGTCCTCCCTGGACAGGGACAGTGGGCAGTGCTCCCGGAACACAAGCTGTGAAACACTAGGTGGGCTCAGCCATCTCTCAACTCTCCTGTCTCTCCGCTTCTTGGTGGCCGCTTTGGGGTCATACGGCGATGCCAGTCTTGGTCCTACGACCCTGATCTGTCTCTTCGACTGCAAGATGGGGCTGCCGGTATCTGTCTGTCCCCAGGAGGTTGAACGTTTAGATGGAACAACCATGTGAAACTGCCTGGGAGATGCTCAGATGGTGGCTCTTACTGTGGTTAATCCGTCAGTGTGTGATCTGATTCCCGTGGCCAAAATTAAGAGCCATCTGTGCTCAGAGCTCTAGATGACGGGGAGAGCCCCTGACGGCTTTTGACGGAGGGTGAGGGCAGGTGGGCAGCACATGCTGACCTCCCGGTCGGTGCTGAGCGCGTGCCGCGGGGGCCGGAGGAGAGTCCGAAAGGCAGCGTGGTGCCAGGGTCCGAGAGCATGAAGCTGTTTGTGTCCCGTGAGCTGGACATTTCACTTTGAGGGTTTAATCAGAAGCTTGTAGCAAGATTTCTTTTTTTTAATGTTTATTTATTTCTTTTGAGAGAGAGAGAGAGAGAAAGAGAGAGAGCTTGAGTGGGGAAGGGGCAGAGAGAGAGGGAGACACAGAATCGGAAACAGGCTCCAGGCTCCGAGCCATCAGCCCAGAGCCCGACGCGGGGCTCGAACTCACGGACCGTGAGATCGTGACCTGGCTGAAGTCGGACGCTTAACCGACTGCGCCACCCAGGCGCCCCAAGATTTCTTTTTTTTAATGTTTATTTATTTCTTTTGAGAGAGAGAGAGAGAGAAAGAGAGAGAGCTTGAGTGGGGAAGGGGCAGAGAGAAGGAGAGACAGACAGACAGACGCAGGCTCCGAGCCATCAGTGCCGGGACCACGAGATAATGACCTGAGCTGAAATCAACAGTCAGACGCTTAACTGACTAAGCCCCCCAGGCGTCCCTGTGGCAAGATCTATCCCAGGACGTTACTCCCGGCATGACTGGGAGTAGTGGTGGCCCAGAAGCAAGCTAACTACTCAAGTGTTAGGGAATCCGACGAACCGTCATGCATCCGCTTGGTGGAGTGAGACATAGCTATGAAAAGTCAATCATGATGCATTGAGTAATGGCCAAAATCCAAGACCACTGACCTAGTATTTTCTCAGTTGGGTGTTTAAAAAATGAATCCTAGGGGGAAAAAACAAGACATTTAAGGAAAGACGTCAAATTGTAAACAGGTGATAGTAATGCGATTAAGTAATGCGATTGTGGATGAGTTTTATTTTCTTGATTTTGGTTTCTTTTTTTTTGCCACATTTCCTACAGTGGTCATGCCTCTTTGTTTCTTTCTTTCTGTCTTCCTTTCTTTTTCTTTCTTTCTTTCTTTCTTTCTTTCTTTCTTTCTTTCTTTCTTTCTTTCTTTCTTTCTTTCTTTCTTTCTTCTTCTCTTTCTTTTTCTTTCTTTTTCTCTTTTTCTCTTTTCTTCCTTCCTTCCTTCTTTCTTTTCTTTCTTTTTTTCTTTCTGTCTCCCTTTCTTTTTCTTCCTTTCTTTTTCTTTTTTCTCTTTCTTTCTTTCTTTCTTTCATAAGAAATTCAAACGATGGAGGCAAATAAGCAAACAGCCATCTTCCCACTCGGCTTTACTTCTGTAAGCAGGGAGAAGAATGAGGAGTATGAAATGAAGCATAGAGATGAGACGGGGATGCTGTGTCCTCACACTGTGATGAATGGCACCGGGTTAAGGGGAGGGTTGGATTGTTTCTTTCTGCGGGGCCTCGTGACTGACGGGTCATGTTCTTCCCGTTGTGAATGCAGATCACTATGATCCCGACTACGAATTCCTTCAGCAAGACCTCTCTAATGCAGACCAGATACCTCAGCAAGTGGCCTGTAATCTTAGCCCGTTGCCGGAGTCCTTGGGAGAGTCTGGGTCTCCGTTCCTCGGCCATCCCTTCCAGTTGTCCCCGGCACCTGGCAGCTGTCCCCAGCAAGAGGGGTCCTCAGCTCCAGGACAGCAGATGGACATGCCGCCTGCCCTCCCCGAGAAAAAGCGCAGGAGCGCGGCCTCGCAGACCACGGACAGCTCTGGCTGCAGGGTGTCCTATGAGCGACACCCCTCGCAATACGACAACATCTCTGAGGTTGACCTGCAGAACCCAGCCTCGGCCCCGTCTGTCCCCTTCACGCCCTTTGCTGCTGTTCTCCCCTTTCAGCAAGGAGGGTCCCCAGCCTCTGTCGAGTTTGTGGGTGACTTCACCGTTCCTGAATCATCGGGTGACCCAGAAAAACCGCCTCCTCTACCAGAGAAGAAAAACAAACACAGTAAGCTTTTGTCCAGCCATTGTCGGCAAGCACATTTTGTCACCTAAAACAGTGGTGTGTTTTATTTAAGCATTAGGCCGAAATCAAACCGGTGGCCTCGTGATTTCATAAAAGATAGGGCCCGCGGCACGTGGACACTTCCAGGAGCCTTGTCTTGTCCATATTGGTGATGGTTTTCAGAGCCCGATAAGCCAACCTGTCCTTATGGCTGCTCTAAAACCTCGGGCCAAGCCTCCGCAGAGCCCGAGTGTTTGGCCAGAACACGCAGCAGCAAAGAGAGACGAGGGTCCCAGCTTCAGGACAGCATTACAGCAACATCAGGGCAAAGCAGGGTGGACATTTGAATTTAGTTAGAGCTCACCACGCCCACAGAGGGGTTTTCTGAGGATCCTCGAGAGTGTGCACAGTTGCTGTTTAGAGAGGTCCCTGGTACCCCCGCTGTCTTCTGTTTGCAGACATGAGATGTCTTGTACTGACTTGGAATCTGAGGGCACCTGGTTGCAGTTGCTGAGGACGTTTCTTAGACCACATATTTTTAATAGATGATGTTCTTGGGGCCCAGGGATGGAGCTGAAATTTTAGATTTTTGTATTTTCCAACTGTAAATTTGCCATCAGGTTCCTAAGTAGAGTTCTACCGGAGACTGTTTTTCTGCTAGTTCCCGTAACA
Source organism: Leopardus geoffroyi (assembly GCF_018350155.1). NCBI lineage: Eukaryota > Metazoa > Chordata > Mammalia > Carnivora > Felidae > Leopardus > Leopardus geoffroyi. The sequence continues at coordinate 89,634,239 of NC_059342.1, read as the reverse complement.
GCTGCCCCGCCCTCCCCCTCTCCCCACCAGCCAGGCTCTGCTTGGCCCTTCTGCGGCACTGGCTGCCACCACGCAGATGTGTGTGTGCTCGCGTGGGCCACACAGCCCCAGGATTCCCTGGCCTCAGTCGAAGCATCCAGCAGAGGACTTCCACCAACTAGGACTTGAATCTCCCTTCCAGGTTCCCAAATGAGAGCATCTGATTGGCCCCTGCTAGAATGGAACCCACTCTCAAAGAAGGGGAGACCCGGCCTGGTTAAACGCGGCAAGGATGGCCCCGAGGGCAGCCGGATGGGCCTTGTCGCCCAGCTCCTTGCTGGGTATCACCCAGCATGTGTCACAGCCTGGGTGGTATGGTCTCCCCGCTGGAGGGAGAGCTGGCCGTGCAGACTGATGAGGTCGTTCCCACCTGTCGTTCGCTCAGGAGAAAGCAGGGCGCTACTGGTGGGAGTCACCAGGGGCAGTGCTAGGAACGTCTCCCTCTACGCGAGCAGGTGTCTAGGGAGCTACTGGCCCTTCCCCTCCACCCACCTTACCTTGACTTGAGCAGTGTGCCAGTGTGCCGTCCTGGGCTCACACCGTCTCCTCTCCCTCTCTCCCCTCTCCCCTCTCTCTTCCTCCCCTCCTCTCCCCTTGTCTCCCCTCCCCTTTCCATTAAGTTATCCAAACCCAGAATGCAGGGTAGGATTGCATCCATGCAGACCGCAACAGATGTGTGGTGCCTGGCCACGGAGCCAGAGGCCTCACCTTCTCAGCTCTTAGAGCAGGTCAGGGCACGCAGGGGCTGTAGGGAGGAGGAGGAAAAGGAGAGTCGTCCGCTCTTGCCTTTCCAGCAGCCTCAGGTCTCCGGTGGCTGAAAATACTTTCTGTTAATTTAGACGTCTATTTTTAGGCTTTACTTCTTCTATCAGTGTCTGTAGCACTTGTGTCTGCAAACCTTTAAAAACTAAGAGCTTAAGGTGTGGCATACCTGGGTTAAGGCTTCCCGCACTGTCGTATTTAGTCCTTAGGCCCTGGTCAGGCAGTGATCTTGGCGCCCGTTTTATGGATGAAGAAACGGGAGCGCAGGGGGACTAAGCCTTGCCAGGATCACCTGGCAAGTGGGTGGCAGAGGGGGGTTCAGAGCAGGCCTGTGTTTTCCCAGCACAGCGCACGCACTGCCTCCCACGCTAAGAAGGAGAGCGTCCGGCCCTCCTTTGTGGAGACCGTATGGGTTTCAGTAGTGACCCCCAGGCAGCTGGGAGTCGTTTCTGTGCCCTGTGAATGGACCCCAAACCTGAGGCACAGCCCTCGTCTCTAGTCCGCTCCTCACTCCCCGAGGGGACCCTTGGGGCGTTCCAGGCTTTGCCCCAGTGGAAAACTTGCACAGTTGCTTCGAGAGAAAGGAGGAGATCGACGTCATCCCTTATATGTGATTAATGCTGGACGAGTTCGTGCTGGTGCACAGTGTCCTCCCCCTTTGGGTGGCACTGACATCCTTAGGGTCCTCGGCCCCTCTTGCTGAGGGCAGCCCCACGAGCCCCTCGTGCCCGGCAGGCTTCCTAATCACTGCCCTGGGTGCCCGCAGGGAGCACCAGCCTGCGAGCGTCCCCAGTGATGCCGCTGCCCCCTTCTCTGAGCTCTTGGGCTGCTTTTGAAACGGACCCCTCTTCCTTATTCCTCCGGTTGTGAGCCTCACTGCTGTTTCTCTGCTTGGTTAGCCGGTCCCTGCGAGGACTTCGTCAGTTCAGGTCTTGTGGAAGCTTCCCGTCTGAGTCCGCCACAGAGGGTTGTGTGCAGTCTTTGTAGGGGGCACTCGGTAGGCGTGTGGGGTCCCCTTCAGAGGCTTGCGTCTTCCTCTGGCGCCTCATGGTGTTGGTGCCGCATGGAAGGAGAGCCTCACGGGGCTCAAGGGGGACAGTGAGGTGCGCTTGTGGCAGCTGTCCCCTCCGGGCGAGACTGCCTTTACGTACCGCGTTTTACAGCCACGCTCTGCTCAGTGCTTGTTGGAGTGAAGGCCCTTATACCGGTTCTTTTCAATCCCCCTTTTGGTGAAGGACATCAGAAAGACATCCCCCGAGAGAGGCATTCCCTATCTACCCTCAATGTGGAGACTATTTGAAAACACAGAATTAAGCCCTGCAAAATTGTCCTGGCCACTTTTTCTTGGTATCAGCGGGTGCTCATAGCGCTTGTGACATGACCCAAGAGGACAGCACCCAGCTCCAGATGGTGCCTTCGCTGGCATCCCCGTGACTGCCACACACGCACCTAAGTTCCCTTGCTTCCAAACCTGGGCCCTTTTCCTTCCCAGCTCCCGTCGTCACCGGTTCCCCCCTGGCGCGTGCACAGCGGCCCCGTGAGTACGTTGATCGGCCCTCGTTCCTAACTCGTGAATCAAGGAGGCATAACAGCACCTGCCCTTCAGCCATGGGCCTGTCGGTGTTGGCCGGGGATGCCCTGCTCTCAGGATCTTCCTCCACTGCCGAGAGAAGAGAAAGGCAGTACTCCATTCCGGGCCGGCCTTGACCCAGACTTTGCCATGGGGAGTGTCACGTGCAGGTTCTAGTCCCACAGAGAGACGGGGATGGGAGAAGGCCTTCCTGAGGATGCCAGAGGGCTGGACACAGGTCCAGACGGTCGCTCTCCCAAACCCGTGGAGTCGTCAGAAGGGCCTGGCTCTGGAGGTGGGGCTCGGATCACCCGAAAAATCAGGAGCGAGGCGCATACTGATGCTCGCACCCGAGGGCTGAGACGTCTCGCCTCCCCGCGTGCGTGAGGCTCCTGCTGGCATCTGCTGCCGGGGCCGCTCCGGTGATGCCGCACGGCTCAGGCGAGGAGCCTGTCCCTGGGCGGCCGCACAGCTACGGGCTGTGCCACCGTGAGGCGGCCGCTTGGTGGCAGGTGGCAGGGCGGCAAGGGCTGGGGTTTCTGGAAGGATGTTTAGGGAGGAGAGGACGCACGCATTTGAATTCAAACACGTCTTTCTTTGCAGTTTGTCTCTCGCCCGAGAACGTTCTGTGGCCTCTGGGCTGGAAGGGGGGAACAGAGTTTAGCGGCTGTTACTTGTTTACCCAGTGGGTGCGTTACAAGACCCACCCCGGGGCCGCCGCCTGGTTTAGCAGGGACTCAGCCGGGACGGAGGACACGTGTTTCCTTCACTCACTCATTCTGCAAATATCTGTGGACACCTGCGGCGTGTCACGTGCTGACGATGCAGCCGTGGACCCGGCGGACCCTTCTGGTCCCTGCCCTCCAGGGGCTTCAACTCGAGTGGGAGGCAGTAAGCCCTGTTACATCACCTTTAAAAGTGTATCCTGCATCAAACCACTCTCCCCGCCTCCGCCCACCCCGCGCAGTCTTTCGCCCGAACCACCACAGAGGCCCCGCGTTGTTTTCTCAAGACAAGGCGGCCGTGGGCAGGCCCCGAGGGGAGCCCTTGTTGGTCCTCGCCCCCGCGGCGTCCCTGCCCCTCTCCCACAGCCTCTCGTGACCCCCCCAGGCGACTGCCTCGCTCCTTCCAGTCTCCCCTTGCTGGCTCTGCTCTGCTCACCGCACCCTGGGCCCGGCCTCGGCCTTTGCTGGCCTGCAGGCTCGGTGCAGAAGTCCTTCACGTGGCTCATCCGAGCTCGGGAGAAGCGCCCGCCACCAGCCCGCTCTGCTGTCCACCCCCCCCGGGCGCCTCTCTCCGGGTCTGTCTCCTGCCTTGTGGGAGGGTGTAGGCCTCAGGTGGGCAGAGGACTTGTTTGCTGGCCCCTGTGAGGCCCTGGCAGCTGAGCCAGTGCCCGACGCGTTGGTGCTCCTGGACAGTCCCGCAGACGGCTCGGGACACGCTGTGGGAAGGGCTGAGTGGCCACAAGGGGGAGAAGGTGGGGCTGCCGGGCAAGCCACTGGCGAGGAGCCCCTGGGGACGCCGAGCCACGAGTGAGGGAGGAATGTGCCCGGCAGGACTGGGAAGAGCAGGGAACAGCATGTGCACACGTCCCGGGTGTCCCAGGTGGGGGAGGAGGAGTGCGTACCTGGGGCGGGGGGGGGGGGGGGGGGAGTGGGAACGGGGCCGGAGACCCCCAGGGCTTGTCAGCAGGGAGGTGGGGGCCCCAGGATGCTTTTTTAAAAAGAGGCTTTATTTCTTAGAGCTCAGCGACACTGAGCGGGAAGTACAGGGAGTTCGCGCGTGTCCCTGCCCCCACACGCCCGGCCTCCCCGCTGTCACCGGCTCCACCAGAGCGCCACACGTTGGTCGCCCAGCCTTGCAGGGTCGCGCCGGCCTCGGCCCGAGCCACGGTTTCCGTAGGGCTCCCTCTTGTCGTGTTTCCAAAGCTCCTGGCCTGGTGTGGCGGGCCCGCGGGGACGGGTCGGGGTGCGGAGGGGGCGCGCTGGCGGGGGACCCCCCGCTCACGGCCAGGGCCCCGCCCGCTCTCCGTCTCGCAGTGCTGGCCTACATGCAGCTGCTGGAGGACTACTCGGAGCCGCAGCCGTCCGTGTTCTACCAGACGCCGCAGAACGAGCACATCTACCAGCAGAAGAACAAGCTCCTCATGGAGGTGTACGGCTTCAACGACTCCTTCAGCGCCGAGGCCCCGCAGGAGCTGGCTCCGCCCCCCGCCCTGCCCCCCAAGCAGCGGCAGCTGGTAAGCCGCGCTCTGCTTCCGGGGCCCGGGCCGCCGTGCGTGCCGCGCCGGCTGCCACGTGGCGCTCTCACTTCCTCCTGGCCCGCTCACGGGCCTGCTCCTCGGCCTCCCCGCCCCGGGGGTGGTGGCGCCCTCGCTTCCATTGCCGTCCCTGCAGCTGGGCCTGGCTTGTGCTCAGAATGTTTGCTTTCTCTGCCGACGGTCTCGTGTTTTTTCCTCTCTTCCTTGGCTCCACTATAGACCTCCCAGAAAGGAGGGACTCCATCAAAGCACAGGGCATGGTCTGTGCACGGCCATCTGTGAACTTGATTTACATAATGGCCTCGCTACACAGGGTGACTTACACCCCACCCTGGCCAGGGATGGCCCCGTGGAAACAAGCCCTATTGAAGCACGATGGCCGTAAACAGAGCCGTTCTGTGTCCCAAGCACGGTGCCCCTCCTCCCCTTGAAAACACTCCTGTGTGAGGATTCCCTGTAGGTAAGGAAGCCCCAGTCGGCGCAGAAGGCCGGCTGTCCTGCGTGGGCAGCATGTGAGATTCCGGGACCGGGCAGGGGGGGTGTGCCTGCTGCCCGCCTCTGAACCCTGTTCTCCCTGCTGCCGGTTTCCTAACCACGTGGACTGTGGTCAGGTTGTAGCATCCAGGCATCTCATCCGGCCGTGCTTTCTGGGAGGAGTGCACCTCCAAAGGGGATTCTTGTTCAGAGCTGCACGTGCCGTTTTGGTCATGGGCTGGCCAGCCTGGTGGTGTTTCCACTGCAGAGGTGACCGGCTAGCTGGCCATCTTTCGTCCGTCCTGAGGGGACACAAAGGTGCCACCCTTCCCTTGCTGGGAGGCAACTGCTGACTGGACAACCAAGGTCCCCAGGTCACTCCCCGAGCCCCCGCCTGCAGGGTCCCTGAGCCCACGTTCAGTGAGCTCAGGGGCCGACGAGGCAGGGGCACGCCTAGCCTGCTGGGAGACAGCTCAGTCTGTCAGAGGAAAGGCAGCACCCGCCCTGGGTTCTTGGCCTGCCACTGTCTAGCCGTGTCTCACGACTCAGACTCAGGGTCTCAGTCCTTCACCCACCCTGCCCACCCCCATGAACACCCAAATGTGCCCCAATGTGAATCTGAATTACTCTGAAAACGTTTCAAAAAGGGATCTTTACCATGGAAGTAGAAATGCCTGCCGCACCGACCCCTAACCTAAAATGTTTGGTTGAGCAGCCCAACCAGATTTCATGGAGATCTGAGACAGTCTCGGCCCCTCCTGCCAGTGTCCACAGGTGCCCCTTGGCATCTTCTCCGCACCGTGGAGCCCACAGGCTTCACACACATCCCTAGTGAGCACGCTTGGAACCAGAGCCCGTCTGGGAGCACCCACGGAGCACCTCACCATGCTGGCAGGGCAGACGCTTGGCTGAACGCCTCCCTATGTCAGCACTGGGGCTTCTGTCTGGTTTCCCATGATCCTCTCCACAGCCTCTATCACCCCCGTGTTAAGTAAACTGAGGCTGAGAAAGCCAGAGTAACTTAACTGGAGCCTACCCACTGCTGGAAGTAGAAGATGCGGGGACCGAGCCCAACTCTGGCTGAAGCCCCGGCACGGCATGTGACGTGCCCTGTGCCGGCTGCTTGGCGTGCCCGCTCTCAAATGCAGGTGCAGGGAGGACTCTCTCCGTTTTACCAGCAAAACAGTAGTGATCACTGTGCCCGTCAGCCCACGTACAGTGTGGCAGGCACAGTCGAGTGCCTGACACATACGTGGTCCCAGACAGCGTTCTCCCCACTTTACGGATGATGAACCTGAGGCACAGAGAGCTTTAAATAATGCCCGAGGCCAAGCAGGTCACGAACAGTGAGGCCCAGGTTCAGAGCCGGATGGCCTGGTCCCAGGAGCGCACGCGCTCCGCTGGAGCATAATGACTGCCTGGGCTGCTCCCACGGAGGAGGAAGAGGTCCTGAGTAGGAAGTGGAAGAAACGGGATTCAGAGCCGGGTCCACGGGGCTCCAGGCCCTCTTGGCCTCCTAGCACCTTACAGCCACTTCCAGCGGATGCGACTTGTATGAAAGTTCGCTTTTTAAATCTGTCACGAGGAGGTGAAGGAGGGCACCCTCTCATCCGGGTGGCCCTCGTCAGGCGTCTTTGATTCCTAAGCTGAGCCGAGAAGCCGTCCCTCTCCAGAGTGTCCGAGCAGACTTAGGTAGCAGCCTAGGTATGCTGCTCGTATACCTGCCTGACCGTTCTCTGCTTTTCTCCCTCCTTCCCTGTCTTCTCTCTCGTCCCTTCTGTCCAGCAGGCCTCCTATGCTGCTTCTTCCTTCTCCTCTGTCTCCTACTGTGTCCAGCAAACTAAAGTGGCCTTCACCCCCGAGGACGGCAGTGCCACTCAGGGCATCAGTGTGTCCGTCTCTAACTCCTTTCTCAGCCGGCACGGCAACTTGCCCGTGCCCTCGGTGAGTCGCTCCCCACTGCTCTCTCTCGGAAACGTGAGTGCGATCTTTCGTTTGTCGCCTGTGCCTGCTGATGTGTGTGCTGCCACCCCGGCCGGACTCTGTCCTCCTGCAGACCCGGCACAAGGGGGAAGGGGCGTGCGCGGTTGGCTCTCTGGGGCCTAAGGACTGTGTGAAGTGTTGGGGTGGACGAGGTGGGGGTGGGGATGGGGGAACGTTGGCAGCCCCGCTCTGAGCCTCACCGCTCAGGCGTAAACTGGCAGAGTGTTTTGGCCTTTTTATTTTGATCTCCCTTGGGCCTGGGGTCAGCCCTGTAAGTGTTCTGTGTTGAAGAAGAAATAGTCTTTGCACAGGAAGCAAGGCCAGAGAGAGCAGGCTTCACCAGGCTGTGATGGAGTTTGAGTCTGAGTCTGGGGACCCTGTGTGACAGGCCATTCCAGAACTCAGTGGCCTAAGATGACGGTAACCACTTGGCATTGCTTAGGACACAGGTCAGTAGGCTGACTGCTGATCTGATTTTGGCTGACCTAGCTAACCTCTCCGGAACCTCAGCCAGGACCGCGGGCTGATTTGTGGTCCTCATGACCCGCTAGCCTCCGTGAGGCTAGCCCGGGCTTGCTCCTGTGGCAGCTGGCAGGGCTCCAAGGGAGCAAACGGAATCACGCGAGGTATCTTAAGGCCTAGGCTTGGAATTGGCACCCTGTCACTTTCTTGCATTCTCTTGGTTGAATCACGGGGCCGGTCTGGATTCGGGGAGTCGGGAGGTACGCTCGGCCTCTTGCGGGAGGTGGGGGGTGTTCCAGCAGATCATGTTGCAGAGGGACAGACGTGGACAAAGGAGGGGAATGGGTGCAGCCATTGCTGTGAACGGTGTACTTCTGAAACTTAGGGGACACTAACACTGGAGGAGGCACGGTGCCGGTCTGTCGTCTTTTGCTGGAATCTCCATCTGTCCAGGAACCGAAATAGCTACAATTCTCCCTTTAATTTGTTGAAATGGGACTGAGCAGCAGGGATAGAACACGGACAGGGGTTCGTCTGGGTCCTCCTTAAAATCAGTTCTGCCTTTGGGTAATTTACCTACTCTTCTTGGCCTCCACTTCTTTCCATTGAGGTTATGCTTTTGCTTGTCTCTTATTTTGTGATTGTAGGGAGTAAGTGAACTCATAGGAAACTGCCAGGCACATGGTAAGCTTAGAAATGTACTATCATAGTGCTTGCTCTCAGAGCTCTGGATTCTAGTCTCCGCTCTGTCCTAATCCTGCGCATGAGAGCTTGGACAGATGACTTAACCTCATGGTCAACCCAGATGGACTTCCTTTTCCCTCTAAAACCAGTGAGGTTGACCTGGTGACTCTCAGAGAGAGACCTACCGAAGCTCAGGTTCCCAGTGTGGTCCTGTCTGGTTTCTGTCTTTGGGAACCACCTATCCAGGGCCCGGGTCAAGATGGTCCTGCCTGTGGTGAGGAATGCACCGTTCTTTTGGGTGCTGGGGCCTAACTCTTGAGAGCCCTCGGCGGCCCTGTGCTTGCTATGGAAAGGCCACACAGCCTCCCTGCCTCCTCCCGGCCCTGCCCTGGCACACAGACGCCCTCTGTTTCCTCAGCAGGCACTTCTGGCGAGTTTCTTTCACAAATCGTGCAGAACTTGGCCTTTAGACAATCCAGCTCTTGACCATTTTTTCCTCTCTGTGAACAGAAGGAAAGTGTGAGTTATCCTAAGAAAGCGTCCACAATGTCCCTTTTGAATGGTTTGGGCTTAGGGGGCTGTCAGTGAGCTGCTCTGTTTACTTCGGAGTTGATGAAAGTTTGAGGGCATTTTAATGAAGCCTGGGCTTGAGTATGTCCCAGTTTCCAGCCCCGGGACGTAGGGGAGTCCCCAGACACCTCGCGTCAGAAAGACCACATTCTGCGTACCAACTCCGCAGCAGAACCCAAGGGAATGAACTGCTAAAGGTGCTTTATTTCCGAAAGGGAAAGTCCCCCACCCTACCTCCCGCCTCCAGAGCTGTTAGTAATGGCCTGAAGGTTTGGAACGTTTGACATCTGGCACGCTGACCCCCTCCCCCCCAAAGTGGTGGTGTATTGCAAGGCCAACATCTTTGTGTATTTCCTACTTGCCTTCTGAGATGAGCCCAAGTGGAGGGCTTTGGGTGGCTCTCAGAGCAGCCCGTTATTCCCAAATCTCCTCGCTCTGTCTCTCCTGGGCCTCTGTCGTCAGTCCACCACAGAATTCTGAAGGGACGCCATTTAGGGGTACAGCAGTTGTCAAACCTGAAGACCCCTCACCCTGTCAGCGACCTGTTACTCCTACCAGAAGATTCTTGAATTGGAGCAGGACGGCTGCATTGACCAAGCGTAATTGAAACGGGGGCTGAAAAAGCCTCTTGTTCGCTCTTCCTGGTGTTCTGGGTTGAGTTTAATTCAGTGAGCGCAGGGATTCTCCTCGTGCAGGGATCCGCAGCGGCTCAGAGGCCCCGTCACCCACCGCGCTTGCCTTTCGGTGGGCAGAGTACAAGCATGGAAGAGGCTCATGCTGAGGCAGGGTGTGCGTAAGCCCGATAGAGTCACAGGCTGTCGTGGGAACCGTCGGGGCCGTGGAGCCGGGACAAGGACAGAGCCTCCTGGGAAAGGTGGCACTTGGGCTGTTGCCTGAAGGACAGTTGGGATTTCCAGGAGATAAAGGGCAAAGGTCAGGGAAAACAAGTCCAAGATGTTCCACGCCACGGATGTTCTATCCTGCCTGGAGGGTGGAGGCCTCCTATGCATGCTGGAAGGTCACCGCAGGTGTAAGCGCTCAAGGAGTGAGGTTATGGGGCAGCTGGCTGAAGGGTAGTGAGCGAGCCGGCCCTCCCCCATGTGCTTAGCGTCGGCACACCTTCACTGAAACGGACCTTTTCCCCCGAGGCTCCTTCCTGAGCATGGCCCTTGGGGGCCAGGCCAGGGGGTGCTCACACTCTTCCTGGCATCTTCCACTGTGTCTGCCCAGCTCTCGTCCCACAGAAGCCTTCGCTCCCAGTCCACAGTCTTCCCGTCCTGCCCAGCTCATGCCACGTCCTGAAACTTGGACATCTACCCAGACAGGCATGTGGTCTCTGGGCTGTTAGATAGAGGAAGGTGTTCAGGGACATGAGGAGTGAGTGAGTGAGAGCCAGGAAGGATGTGGAGAGCCGGGCGCAGGGAGGCCGCGTCCCCGTTCCTGATAGGATTCCGCCGGGCCTTGGCAATGTAGCTGGCCCCGGAAGGCACTTCAGTGATGTGCCTTCCTACAGACAGCTCTCTGACCTGATAGTGGGGTCCTCCCTTTCTGTCCCCAGAGTCTCTCTCTCGGTTACTGGTACCCCCCCCCCCCCACCGGGCTGCCTGCCATGTCCTCCCTGCAGCCCCACCATGCTGGCCGCCCGCCTTCCGCCTCCACTCCAGTTCCAATCCTTCCGGCGGCAGCCCTCCCCGCTCTGCACTGAGTCCCCAGGTCCCTTCTCTGGCTTGTTTCGGCTTTGCCTCTGAACACTGGTCTTGTGACTCTAAAAAGGATCTTAAAAGTTGGATCGGGTCTGTATGCGCTTGACCCTCGACCAGGGTGTTGAAAACCTCCCAGCAGCCCTCAGGGTTGCCAGTGCCCTTCAGGGGCTGAAATGTTGACGTTAGAACAGTCGCCTTCCTCCACCCCCAGACTGGTTTCTGGTACAGCCCTTCTTCGCTGACTGCCAGGCGCAGGTGTTTTACTACCCCTAGAAGATGGACTCAGGTGCTGGGAATGTGTTGAAATGCTTCTCTGCCATCTTGGCTTCCAGAATGATTCTGGAAGCAAAACTGCTGGAAGACCTGGGTTTTGAGGAGAACTCGAGAGGGACCCGTGATAACTGTCATTTATTTGAAACATTTTTAGGGTAAGAACATCCAGTGCGTATCATCTCCAAGACTTCGGTGAAAAAGGACGGGGGAGGGTGGGCAGAGCAGCTAGTGTCCCGTCCTGGGCAGAGAGTGATTCCCTGAGGTGTTGAACCCAGGTTTTTGCACGTCAGCACAAACGCTTTCACTGGAAGGCCTGCTTCGTGGACCGTGGTCCTCTGCCGTGCCTTCCCCTCACAGTGAGACGGCAAGGGCCCACTCCCTGGGACACGTGGAGGGCCCCGAAGTCCCACGAGTACCTCTGTCACTCGCCTTTGCTGCCCTGAACGGCAGCCCAGCGGCTGTCACGGAGACCGTGGGCTGAAAGAGCAGTGTGGCGAGCAGACAGGAAGTGAAGGTGCAGAGCACAGACGGTGGAGTGGGGAAGGGGGGGAGAGTGGCCGGGAGCTCAGCCTGGCTGGGCTGGGCCCGGTGTGTGCCTTGTGCTGGAAGAGAGAAGTCCCTGGCTTCCTCGCCTCTGTGCCTCGCCGCTTCCTGATGTTGACTTACCCCTGTGCTTTCCTGACCTGCGTAGACCTCCCTCACTTTGAGAGATGAGAGCGGGGGAGGGGGTGGGCCCAGGGACGGGGGGTACCTCTCCGAGCTCTAGCCGTCCTGGCTGGGGCTCCGTTCCGCTGGCCTGCCAGACTTGCCAGGCTCTCCCTCAGAGTGGCCCAGCCCCGCCGTCGCAGGGAGAGCCAGGCCTCTTGGTCGCATGGTCCTTCCTGGCCTGCGGAGGCTCTGGGGCCTGTCGGGGTTTCACACCCCGGAAGTCGTGGGCTCGTACACTGCCCCGTTCTTGGGGGCCGTACCGCCGAGTAGGGTCCTCAAGGTGCAAGTGCGGGAGCCTCGCCGGACCCGGACTCGTCCCCCTGGGATTAGGAAGCAGACCCCACAGGCCCAGCCAAGCCCCTCTGCCCCCATCCTTGTTGTCTCTCGGAACGTTTCCACCGTCCCTGAGCTGCCCAGGCAGGAAGCGAGGAGCTGTCTTTCCTCCCCTGCCACACACGCGCCACGTTGACCTGTGACATGCCCCGCCGCTCACCAAGCCCTGCTGAGCCCCTCGCCTCCAGCCCTGTCGCTGCTTCCCTCTCCCCGCCCCCGGCACGGCTCCTGTCGCCTCCCCACCGGCCTTCCTGCCACCGTGCCCCCTTCTCGCTGGCCAGGTTGCAGTGTCCCCTTATCACTGCAGAGCCTTCTGAGGCCTCGCCAGCTACCAGTGCCCACCTGTGCCCTGCCCACACCCTGTGCTCCCTCCGCCTTCTCCAGGCGCCGACTCCCTGGCTCTCCTGCACATCCTTCCTTCTGTCATGTGTCCCACCCTTCCTGGTGGCGCCCGTCACCTTCCCCATCTTGTTTTTCCTTACTGGCGGGGTGGACCCGAGCGTGCCGCCTCCGGATCAGTAGGCCGCCCTTTCCCCTTCCGTGACAGGAGCCCCGAATTGTCGTGAAGGTTAAAGGCAGAGCACATGTGGAGCGAGAAATGTAGTGAAAGGCACACAACCAGTGTTAAACAAAAAGGGAGGCATCATAGTAACGTTTATTACCACACTGGGAAATTCTTTCTTTCTTCTGTAAGGCTCAAGTTCTTTTTTCTTAAGGTCGCAAATCCTCTGAGGCTGGGGCTGGGCTTGTTACATGCTTGCAGCCTTGATACGTAGCTCAGAGCCGAGCCAGCAAGCAGCGGGTGCTCTGTGACGCCAGACTGACCAGGAGGGTGTTCATTCACCCAAAGGCAGGGAGCAGGGAGGCACGCGGTCCTCTCCGCCCGCCATCGCGCCCACGTTCCCGCACCCCGCGTTTCGTCGTGACAGCCAGGTGTCGGCTCGCCACAGTAGCCTCTCCGCTTGTGTGCATCAGACACGCCGGTCCCACGCTGTGGCCGAAAACCCCGTTTCTTCCTCATTTTCCTTCCTGCTAACCCAGAACGCCCTGGCTGCTGTCTGTTGGGCCGGAGACCAGAACTTGGGGATCCTCGGCCTTGGAGACTTGCCGAAGCAGCCACTGCGACTCAGCCACTTCTGCTCCTCTCTTTCAAGACTTCCTGCTGTTGTTTTGCCGGCGCTCATGGCATTTTGGATGGTCATTGCTCTTGGACCAGCTTCAGACCCAAGAATTGGCGACAGCCCCTCGCTGCAGCTGTGCCCCTGACTCCGTCCATGACGGTCCAGCTGGCCGGGTGCCAGAAGGACCCCGTTGGTCCTTGCGAGGGTCCCGTGGCGACCTGAACCCCAAGGGTGCTGTCCGTGCACACGGACCCTCACCCGTTTCAGCCTGCTCGTCCACTTGAGAGGGTCCCTTTCCCACGGCTCTGGGAGGGAGTGCTCGCTCCACTCTGGAGACGGGGAGACCGGGCTAGAGAAGCTGCCCATGTCATTTGTTCAGAGTCTTTGGTGAGAGCTGAAGCTAGGATCCAGATCCCCACTGTCGGTTGCCAATAACTAACGGCAACCCGGGAAGGCTGTGTGAAAGGAAAGGCCCGCACGTAGGCTGGACATCGAGAGGAGTGCTGCTCCTTCGTGTTCTGACACTTCACACGCTGTAGCCGCAGGCTCTAAACGGAGTTCTAAGAACGAGTGTAAAGTAGAGCCCCTGGCATGCCGTTTAAATCCAAACCGGGTAAAAATAGTTGTCAGATTTCTAGAACAGAAGTAAAGTAATTTTTGAGTCTGTATTAAATCCTTCTATAAAGCATTGATGCTCTTAACGTTTAGTGCACATACAGAGCATCCTAAAACGTATTCGAGGTTTTTGCAAGAACGCGATTAGGCAAGAGACCATTGGCTTTGAAACCAGTGGTGTTCAAGGAAGATCTTGTGATTCAGATTGCAAAAATGTCACATGACAAGAAATGCAATACGTTTCTAACTTTTGCACCCATCCTACCGAAAATTCTCCTACGCAAAGCATTCTTGGGGTTTTATTCTTTACATCCTTTGTTATAAAATACTAATTAGAATTCTCAAATGGTTTTTAAAACTAGATTCCACCAAGAAGTTTATTCAAGAACAGAGAAGATATTTTGGGGGTCCACTGTGCTGCCGCTGTCCCTTTCTTTGCTAAGATGCACACGGCCCCAGCACCCACACCAAGGTGCCTCTCCGTGCCACGAGCAGGCGGTGGTGGCCTCTGCCTCAGAACCCGCCTTCTGACACAAAGGCATCAAAGAAGGAAGTCGCTTCTGGGCGTAAGGGAGACCCGAAAAAGGGCTTTGGCAAATAAGTAGTTGATGGGGGAACAGGAAGGAGAGAGGAGACGTGTGCAGCGGTCCCCCTCCCAGTGTGCCTCACGGAGTGACGAGGAATGTTATCAAGGGTCCTTCCTGGGGACCTTCCATCCCTTAGGAGCCGAGTCGTCGGACGTGCTTGTCCGCAGGAGATCCATCCCCCGGAGATGGCGGGGGGTGTCGTGCGGTGGCTGTGAGCTGGACTTCCCTCCAAGAGGAACGGCGTAGCCCCGTGCTGTGTTGGTTGTGTTCACACTCACAGTCTCTGGTTTCAGGGAAGTGTGAGCCCAGGACCGGTGCTGAGCTGCAGGGTTCCCAGTGACTCTGCGTACGGGAAGGAGGCCCAAGCCACGCTAGAACAGCAGCCTCCCTGGAGTGTGTTTTCTCACAAATGATGGATTTAAGCCTGAAAACCAGCTGTCCAATAGCTTATCTGTGTTGGTGAGCAGCATCCAGAAACACTGAAGTCATAAGCCTCGCTCGAGCCAAGAGTGTGCAGTGATGACCAATCTCTGGCAACTTCTGTCCTTCCCAGACGCTTTACGACAATGAGTCCATTCGCTCGGATGATCGCGTCTCCCTGTGACTGGTGGAGTTGCGAGTTCTCCAGAGCTTGGGGCGCAGGTCACCGTGGAAACGCAGAGCCATCGAGGCCCTCGGGCCTGTGGCCGTAGCCCTCAGCCGCTGGCACCCTCGTTCTTCCTGATAATCAGGGGAAGTAAATGGAATGTCTGTTACAGCGAGGAGCCAGAAGTTTCCTTTTGAAGATCTCTTCTCCTGCTTTCTTGCCAGCACAGCACAGGGCTCCTCCCCAGTCATGGTTCACGCCAAGACTCTGCTGGAGATAAAGTGTCATTGAAAACTGCATGCCTGGCCAGCTTTGGGTGGCTTTGCTTCTTAGCGTGCCAGTGGCCTGTTAACATGTACGGTCGTCAACCTCCACCGTTTTTTCCACCCGGAAGACTCTTGGTGATTCTTTCGAGTGTATGTTTTCAGAACGGGTGGCCACTTGCCGCGTCTCCCGTCTCTGTGAGGGCAGATGTTATCTCTGCATCTCTGGCTCGTATATCGGGCCTCGGCTCACTGCCTTTTGCATGCTGGTCATCGCAAAACACTTAGCCAAGGAGATTTCCCAGCGAGTTAGGAGGCTGTATCCTGCAGAGCCGTGGGATGACAGGGTGGGGCCTGTCACATGCCCAGAACCCTCGCTGACAGTGAGATGCCCCACACGTCTCTCAGGAGCCAAGCCGTGTGTTATCGGGTGCATAGCCTGCACTCTCAGCCCGTTTCTCCGTCTTTGTGACAAGGATCGTAACAGCCCTTGGTGTAGATTAAATGAGAGGATTCGTGCAAAACCCTTAGCACCTCACTGACCAGCAGGCATCGTCATCCCCAGACGGGTTTTGCTGGCACTCTGACAAATTGTGGCCGAGGCTGATGGCAGGGACCAGGCAGCCCCTCCTACCTGCTTTCTTTTGCAGGAACTTGGCTCTGGCACGCCTAGATTTTCTGCAGAAATCTGCCGTCTCCAGACAGGCAGCCCCCCTCCTGGCATAAAATCTCAGCCCAAACAGTCTTACTCTGGCTATAAATAAAAATTCCTGCTACAGAGAAAGCAGCAACTTTCTGTCAGAGGCAAAGCCAGGCACCAGCCAGGTCCTAGAATAAACTCCAGGCAGGGGCGAAGTGGTGTTTCTGCTCCGTGGCCAGCCTGCCTTTCTCCTGCCCCTACGAAAAATGTGGCCTCAGAGGGCCTGGAGAGAACTCTCTGGGGGATCCGTGGAGGCAGAGCTTTGGGGGAAATGGTGTAAGGATGAGCCCCCAAGTGCCCTCCCGTCCAGAGTTGCCGGAGGGGCACTGCGGGGAGGGGCACCGTGGGGCGCTTCCCCACTGGAAGGTATTTTTCAAGTTTGGCTCTTGTCCCAGCAGGACTGCATAGCTGGGATGCCGGAGCTGCTCCCAAGCTGGGGGGGGGGGGGGGGGGTGCTGCTGCGGGAAGGGAGCGCAGGCAGCCCAGGAGCCTTTGTCCTGGAGAGGCAGCCCCCTTGCGGTCTCCCGGCGGCGGCCGCCCCCCTCCATAGAGCACGTCCTTGGGGCTCCTTCCTTCCCCTGGGGGCAGCCTGTCACCCTGCAGACTCCTGTGAGTCAGCCAGTGTTAAGGCACGTTGATACTAACATTAGAATCAGTCCCTAAGTAGCCCCTCGTTTCTGTGAATCCGCAGTAGACCCCACTGAATACCTCAGCTCTGGGGTTTCCTGGTATTTTGGAGGACGAGCGAGGAGAGCTGACCGAGCAGCCCTGACTGCACCCAGGACTCCCAGAGCATCGTCTCTGTAACTCCCCAGAGACCCCGCCACAGAAGCGTGGTCCCCGCCTCCTGTGTTTTCATTTTGCATTTTTTTCTTCTGGTATAATTAGCATACGGTGCTATGCATTTGCATCGCTGTTTTAAAGGGAAGGAAACTGAGGCTCAAGAACTTAGGCTGTTTACCCAAGGTCACACAGGTGGAAGGAGAGAGCCGGGACCGGAGCCCAGTCTGTGTGACTTGAGAGTACGCCCTCGGCAGTCACCCTGAGGCCGTCTCCCGGAAGAGGCACCCATGGTGCTTGGGAGTCTGCCACCCTGAGCGGGCCAGATCACAGCTGGTCAAGAAGGTACCGTCACACCTGATGCATCTTGTGGCCGCATAGAAACCGCTCGTGAGTGTCTGTCCAGTGCTCAGTTATTGCGGGGCCTGGCCGAGTGCCGAGAGACTTTACGCTTCGGGGGTGGTCTATGAGGACAGGTCCCGGGCCCCTAAAAGAGCTGGCATCTGTCTTAGTCTGTTCAAGCTGCTATAACACAGCTCCACAGCCTGGGTGCTTACATACAGCACAGTTCTGGAGGCTGTGGTCCGAGGTCAGGCTGCCACCATGGTCGGCGTCCCCTTCCGGTCACAGACTTCTGGTTGTATCCCCACACGGTAGAAGGGCAAGGCATCTCTCTGGACCCTCTTTCCTGGCACTGATCCCATTTAGGAAGGGAGCTCTTAAGCACCTCCCAGAGGTCCCCACCTCCTAATACCTAAACTAGTTGGGTACGTGCTCAAGGGAGAGGCATCCGTCAGCACATCTCATGGCAGCCTCTGCCCTTGGGGACACACAGGCAACAGAGCTGAACCAGGCTCCTGCGTGAGACCAAAGCCGCTGCCTGAAAGGGCCACGTGGGCTTCTCAGGGTGGCCTCCCGGGACCAGACCGTACCATCCCTTGGCCAATGCGTTCCATATGCTATCTTCTCTTTGGCCTTTCCCAGCCAGTGAGAGAGCCTCACTACAGGGGGGGGACATTCACCAGGGATGAATGGAGAGCCCCAAAGCCAAACATTTGACCCCACTGCCATCCCCAGCAAGGTCCAGAGTGAGTCCCCCAGGCCTGGGTGGTTGCTATAAAAGATCAGTGAAATGTGGCATCTGGCTGGTGAGGGCACCGTGGATGTTCAGGCTCCTCAGCCCCCAGTATGAGAGCCACTGAGCTGGGCATCCCTTCACCCAGCTTGTGTAGAAAGCTTGTGGGAATGGAGCTTCCCAGGAATCTCAGCCTCCGGTGCCTGTCCTTCGGAACATGGACGGCACTTCCCATGAATTCATGTGACCACGTACAGGGTTGGTCTCGAGTTTGGGAGTTAGATGGGGAAATAAAATGTGTACGAGTGAGTAGGTGCCTGGGGTAGGTGTCCTGAGTCTGATACAAACCCGCAGAGCGAGAGGGAGCTTTAGACTACTCAGGCCAGCCAGGAAGGAGCAGGGCTGGCCGGCAGCAGGTGGGGGGGGGGGGGGGGCGGGGGGGGGCGCCTGTCCCTGGAGTTGAGGCAGCCCCTTGGTCCAGTGTAAAGTGTAGCTTTACAAAACCACCTAAGGATGTGAGTGGCTTTAACCTCCTGTTCAGAATTGTGTTTCTTCCTCCTTTTCCTTGTCCGTGGGTTCTGAAAATCCAGTGGCAAAACGCAGAGAACATTTGAGGGAGCCGCGTGCACATTTGTGTTGAGTTTGGCTTCTGGCAAACTCCGGCATCTGTGGTGGGCAGGTGAGCCGAGCCAGCACTTTGGATACAGACCATTCCACATGCCCTTCTCCCGCTTCCCTGTGACGGCATCAGGCTGTCAGGCCCTTTGTGGGACGTGGTGACATCTCAGGTTCTGAGCCTGGTGGCCCCAGAGCTCCTCTGTCCCTCCTCCCACAGCAGAGCTCAGGCCTGGGCAGTGCTCGTTGGCTCTCAGAAGCTGTGGGCGCTCGCTGTCACCCCTCAACCTGGCCTCAAGACTTCTCTGTCTCCATGAGAGTTTGGGAGAGTGTTAGCCTCGCAGCTCTAGGGTGGTACCAGAGACGTTGCAAGATCCCTCCATTGGTGAAAGAAAAGAAAAAAGATTGGGTAGGGAGGGAAGTGAGCTCAGAGAAATTTTCAGCATTTTGATCGCATTTTTAAGACTCCCCTTCCAAAAGGATTTGAAGCGGGTTACGGTATTTGAAAGGCTGCGGCGTTTAACTTTGAAGGGATAAAACCAAAGAAGTTCATCCGAAAGACTCGAAATGAGTAAATATGACCCGTGGTCTGAACGCGCACACTGAATTTAGCCACCAGGTTCCTGAAGGGACAGAGGCACGGGTTGGGTTCGTGGGTTTGGTTCTCTGACACAGCAGAGAGTGGGACCACCCGTCCCGCGCCTGGGGCTTGCTCGTCGTTGAGGGCGCCCGCGTCCCTCTGTTGTGGCGGATGGCGCTGGTCGGTCCCCAGGCCCCGCTCAAGGGAGGGCGCGCCCGGGTTGGGGGACCTCGGGCCGGAGGCATGCGGGGGTTGCTTCGGCCTGCTCCGTGGTCCTCATTAGAATCGCTGTGAACGGCCTACCCCAGCTTGGCCGACCTAATCTAACGACTTTTTCTTTTGTCTGTTTTCTTCTTCCCATCTTCCCGTTTCTGTGTCTGTCTGCCGCTTTGATTCTGTAGTATAAATCTGTGTTTAGGTCCTACTCCCAGGATTTCGTGCCTCACAACCAAGCTTCCGTTCAGCCTTTCCTCCCGTCTACCCCCTCTTCCTCTCCACACTTCCCGCCCGTCCACCAGTCTCAGAGCTCTGACTTAGCGGTGCCGACCGTGGCCAGTCTGCCTCCCAGCACCGTGGACGGGCCTCTCTCGTCTTCTCAGGAGAGCAGCTTTCATGGGAACACTGTCTGCCTTCCTTCCGAAACCTCTCTCACTGACTCGCCCCCGACGCCTTCGGTGAGAACTCCGCACACACACCCCTCCACGTGGGTCTGCACGTTTTGAGAAAAGCGGTGTCGCTGTTCGTGAGTCTGCCGCCCCGCCCCCCACCCCCAGTGGCAGCCAGGCCTGTCTGATTGAGGTCTGTGGAAGGTCGCAGAGTGAAACAGGAGGGTGTCTGTTTCCAGAACAGAAACGGAACCTTCCGTACAGAGTTCCCATCAGATGGGGAACCCGATTTTCCAGAAACAGATTAGTGGCCGTTTAGAGACAGCCATAAGCACGAGACAGAAGATGCGCCTGGTTTCCTGGTTGGTTGTGCGTTTTTAGAGAAAGATACAAACACCTGTGGAAGAAAGGTGCGGACAGAGGACTCTGAGACCAGAGGCCGTTGCCTCTGTGGCTGCAGGTGGTGCTGAGGACAGCGGCCCTGCCTGCTTGTGCTGCTGAGTTCCCTGAGCGCCTCATCCGGGGACGGGGTGCTAGCTGGCAGGGCGGAGAGGACCGGGGCCGGCAGGCGGGGGCGGCGCTGCAGCGAGCTGGCCTGTCTTGGTACGTTGCCTCCCTCCGGGGCAGTTTGAATGGCCCTTGACCTCCCTGGAGAAGATCCAGAGGGAAACTTGCATCCCCTGTAACACAGAGGCAAGAGGTGGCAGAAGTGGCTTCCTTCTCGGGCCTGGGAAAGGTCCCCAGGGAGACCCGAGCTCCCGCTGCCGCCCTCTTTCCTTCCCCGTGAAAGGAGTGTCCCGGTCAGGGCCGGCCCGGTAGGCTGCTCTCTCTCGGAGCCGTGACGGCGGGCTGGGGGGCCTGTCACATGTGCATCTCCTCTCATCCTGTCTCCCCCAGAGTGAAAACGCCAGCGAGGAGGCTGGTGAGGGTGAATACGTCAATCTGTATTCCTCTGGCCAGAGCAGCGAGGAGCTGCCTCACTCCCGAGGAGTAAGTAACCTCAGGGCTGCCTCGTGCATGTGGCCTGGCCTGGCAGGGTTGGGCCCTGCTTCTGCCTGGCTGAGCCTCCCGGTCCCTAGCCGGCTGGGCCCCGCTGCCTTGCCGAGAGCCACGCTGGCTCGGTGGGGAGAGGACGTGGCTCCCCGTGGAGGCCCTCCCTTTGCTTTCAGTGCTCGCGTGACGCTCTCCGGGCCTGGCCGGATGGGTCTTCTGGAAATGAGAGGAGGCGGCATAGTGTTGGCCTGGCCCCGTGTTGGTTGCTCTCCGAGATTTCTCTCTATCCCGTCTTCTAGTGTCAAGGCCCGTCTTCCATCCCCTCCCCAGAGGGAGGGACTCCTCTCTCCCTCACCACCAAGCCTCCCGGGCCTCCGCCCCCTCCTCCTCCCTCAGCGCACTCCCTTACCCCCACAGGAACAGCTTCTGAGGAGGCTGGATGGGGTCTGTCCGGGAGCCCCCGCCCTCTGTGTTCACGAGCCCTTTGTCCTGAGAGCGTAGAGAGCTACCTGATGTGGCTGCCCTCGGTCGACCTCTGTCCCAGCTGGATACAGCCGTTCTGTTGAGCAGTCAGCTTTCCAAGTTTTGCTGCAGCAAGACGCGAGCAAGCTCAGAAGCTTGCAAAAGAATGAGTCCCTTGACAGGAGGTGCCATGAGGACGCGAGTCCTCCCTGGTGATCAGCTCACAGGGCCCAGCCCATTAAAATTGTGGTCACCCCTGGTAAGACAGCCCCGCCGAGGACGCCCCCGCAGGACCTTCCACGTCCGCACAAGGCGAGCCCCGCTTTGGTTACTTGCAAGTCCTAGAACATCGTGGGATTCGACCCTGTCTGTGGAAGCTGTTTTTGCCCTGGGGTCCCCTCCGCACCTGTCCGCACCTGGTGACCCATGCCCCCGCATCGTCCAGTTTAGCCTCCACACGGTGGAGCCCATGGCAGGCTGGCCTTCCGTGGCTCTCCCCTCTGCCCATGACCACGCTCGGTGCTGGCTTCACCTCGCAGCACTCTCCACGAGGACGACCCATGTGTTCATGCTAACCTGGTTTCTGTCGCGGCCGCGGTGGCAGAGCAGGGATGCCAGACAGCCGTGTTGTCACCGAGTGGGGTGGGCCCGGATGCCCAGGCCCGGCTGCTGGAGGAGAGGGGCTGGCTCTCATGCCCTCGAGCAGCTAGACCCCTTGGAGCCATAGCTGGGAGGCAGCTGTGCGTGGCAGTCCTGAGGACTCTAACTAGGAAGTCAGCAGGGGTTTGCCGCACGGTGGTCAAGGTCACAGGTTTTGGAGGCAGACGACCCTGGGGTTGAGTCCAGGCCGTGGCCTCCGAGCCGCGTGCGCTTGGGCAGAGCCTTCAACCTGTGTCTGTGTGTGTGAGTAGCACGGTGCCTCCAGCTAACGGACAGGGTCCTGGTCGGGTCAGGTGAGAGGAGGCGTGGGAAGTCCTTAGCACAACGCCTGGCTCAGCTTGGCCGGTAGCAGCAGCTGTGAGTCCTTTCTTCCAGGAGGTGCTTGGATGGTCATAAGTAGGGGCCCCCTTTCACCGTCCCCAAAGGCAAGAGGGCCTTGCACTTCTTGCGGGATTAACCGCATTCATGGTTCCCGTGTCCGCGTTTCGGATTACTCCGGAGGAACTTACGCTCAGAAGCCGCTTGCAGGCAGGAATGCCGGGAAGCAGATCCGCCCGGCTTGGGGCACCCGTCACAATCCCAGCGCCGGCTTCTCTTTTCAGGAATCACCAGCTACGAAAGACGGACATCCCAGAGACCCCGCATTGGGCAGCGGCGCACCTGGGAAGGAGAGCAGAGACGGCGAAAGGTAGGACGTGACCGGGTAGAGTGGGGGCCCTGAAGGCAGCGAGCCCACTCGGGGAGAGCTGCCCCCTGCCCACCGGCAAACAGGCCTCCCGGGGCTTTAGGTTTACGTCCTTTCCCTTTTTCTGACTCTCAAAATTATACATGCACAGGGCAGAAAGCGTGGCAAGTACAGAAACATGCAAGTGAACCAGAAAAATCCTTGATAATCCCACCCTTAAAGGCTCCACTCTGGCAAGCATTCTGCCATTATTTCCTGGTGATGTGCTCACGTATTACCCACTTTGCAAGTCACCCACGACAGTATTTTCTTTCTCAAATCCCAGGCCAGGTGTATTGTGTTGTTAAGCCATTGGAAAGTAAGTTACAGATGTGACATTCAGGCCCTAAATACTTCAGTGTGCCTCCCGAAGTATTTTAAAAGCTTCCCCGATTACAATACCATTACCACACCCAAGGAAAGTAATGATAAATTGCCTTATATCATCTGGTACGCAGACCATCCTCCACTTCCCCAAGTGTCCGTAAAGCTGCTTGCATAGCTTATTTTTTTGGAACCAAGATCAGTCAGGAGTCACCGCATTTAGTTGTGGGTCTTTATTTTTTTTTTAACATTTTTTTAACATTTATTTATTTTTGAGAGAGCATGAGTGGGGGAGGGGCAGAGAGAGAGGGAGACACAGAATCCGAAGAGGCTCCAGGCTCCGAGCCGTCAACACAGAGCCCGACGCGGGACTCGAACCCACACACCGGGAGATCGTGACCTGAGCCAAAGCCGGTCACTTAACCGACTGAGCCCCCAGGAACCCCATGTGTCTTTAATCTTTTGTAACATTTTTCAGCATTTGCCGGAGTCAGACCTGACCCGGTTTAGAAATGTGTAGTCCGTTTCTGTACGCGTGGGACCTCCAGATCCTCTCTGGCCCTGCCATCGGCAACCGCGTGGTGACGCTGCCTTCTCAGCGAGATGTTCCACAAGTTCAAGCTTTTCCTCCCTCTGCAGGCCAAGGTTCCGCTACCTCTGGGGTCCTGCTTGCCAGGCCTAAGCATAAACGGTTCAAGAGGTGGTAAATAGCAAGAGGCAGAAGAAGAATCAGAAAGCGCTCGATAGGGGCCCGGTGAAGAGGGCTGCCCGCCCAGCCTGCTCTTGGCCGCTCCTCAGTGCCGTCCGTGTGGGTGGAGACCGTCTGATCCGTCTGCCCGAGCTAAGATCTCCCCAAGCATTAAGCAAGGGATGATGGGTCTTCTAGTTGAACACCTGGCAGCAAATGGGGGCTGCGCCAGGCAACAGAGACTCATGGGTTCAGCCTCCAGCTGCACGGAACCCGAGAGCACCATTTTTCAGAGCTGCAGATGGCCTGTGTGAAAACAGAAGGATGAACATGTCGACCACTTAGAAGCAATTACAGAGATGTTCTCCTCCTTCCACAAAGGCCAGACTGCGGACCGGACCCTGAAGGGACACGAAGCAGATGGTTCTTCCCATGACTGTGTGTGATTTTGCTCTGGGCCGTCCCATGTCTTACTGAAGGCACAGGTTTTTATCTCCCAGATACTTAGGGTTAAAAATGTGGCCTGTGACCACAAGGATCCATGGTGGAAACTGTCAGAAAAAAACCGGAACATGGGAGAAGATGCCGGGGGAGGCATGGTGCCTACAGACCCAGCATCTCTGTCTGCTCCCGGGATGCCCCCCTCACCCCCCACATCCCTCCTCTGCTGGCCGTTCTCTCCTTCTCCCCTTTCACCAGCAAACCCCGGCTCAGTCCTTCAGGCCTCAGCCCGTGTGTCCTGCCCCAGGACCTGCTGGCCTTTAGACTGTGCTGTGTCCTTCTCAGGCCGGTGCCCCAACTGCTGGCTTTAACGTCCGCCTCTCCTGCTAAACCCAGCACCCCCGAGGACAAGGGCCAGTCTGCCCGGCTCATACTTCTCAGTCCCACAGAAAGGCGGCCCTTAGGAAAAAACTTGAGGAATGGCGTGAATAGCCATGCGAACTTTCTCTCCCAGGCTGCTTGCCCTTTTGCCATTTCTGTCCTTGAATACCGACTGTGTGGACGGTGGCCTTGACAAAGAGCGGCTGATCCCATCACTTATTTAAATAGTCCAATGAAACCTTCTTGATCGCCTTCTTAAATTTTTTTTTTTTTTTTCAACGTTTATTTATTTTTGGGACAGAGAGAGACAGAGCATGAACGGGGGAGGGGCAGAGAGAGAGGGAGACACAGAATCGGAAACAGGCTCCAGGCTCTGGGCCATCAGCCCAGAGCCTGACGCGGGGCTCGAACTCACGGACCGCGAGATTGTGACCTGGCTGAAGTCGGACGCTCAACCGACTGTGCCACCCAGGCGCCCCTTGATCGCCTTCTTAATCCCGTCCACTTACAGACGGAGCAGAGAGCAAGAAACGTCCCAAGGTCACAGAGCTCAGCGGTAGTGGCACCAGAAATCCAGTCTGTGCCCTGGCTCCCAGCCCCCACTTGGGCCCCCTGTGCTGGGGTGGGGGGAAGGGTGTGGATTTCCCCGTTGTAGCCGCAGTTCCAGAAGGACCTGTTCAGGGGCAGTCGTAACTCCTAGTCCTCACGCAGCGGGCCGCACTGCCTCGGGCCCCTGCTGTCCTGGATGCTGGGGCCTCTTGGACGCTTGCGACACAAACCACTTCTCCCTCCAGGGCCCCAAGGTCACCAGATGCTTCAGAGTTGGCTCGGTCGGAGGAGGAAGTTGACGAGCTGTCCCTCATCGACCATAATGAAATCATGGCAAGGCTGACACTGAAGCAGGAGGTGAGGACAGGCCTTCCTTGAGCGTCTGGGCCATAAAGGGAGTGAGAGGGCTTTGAAGAGAATGGAACCGGGAGGTGTCTCAAACAGAAGACCCAAGTGAGGCACCAACGCCCCAGGTGGCCACCCCACGCTTCCTAGGCTCTGTGCACGGCATTTATTCTGACCCCGTGCCTGGGCCACGGTGGGTGCTGAAGGACACTGGGCAGACAGATGGACTCCTAGAGAAAATGTCCCGTGTCCCCTTCTCTGGTACTTCCAGAGAGTAATCTTGGGCGAGTCATGTAACCTAAGCCCCAGAGGACAGGACTCCGGAGGTATCATAACTGTGAACTCTGTGGGGGGTGTTCAGTTCAGAGCTTGAGCATGGGGAGCCCTCATTAGCATAAGCCGCCTTCACATCACTGTTGACCGAATGCCCCACGGTAGTTTCCGTGTGGGAGACACAGGCTGATTAAGAAATCCCAGGCCTAGCCGCCACAGCCGCCTCTGTCCTGTGCCTTGCCAGGATGGCGATTCTGGAAGCACAGAGGAACAGTTTCATGTCATAGCCTTGACCCCGCCCTGGGGAAGGACCGTTTCTGGGCTCCGGCTGTGGCGGCACGCAGATGCAAAGACAAGCAGTGGGTATACAGCCCTTGGCACGGGGTGCGCTGGGCCGGGCCGGCCGCCGCAGAGCGTGACAGGAAAGGCGAGGCTGGCGGGGACCCTGGGGCAGCTGGCTCCTCTGCCGACAGAAGTCACGTCTCGTGACCCTTCGCAGAAAGTCCTGAAAAATCGGGGCGTGGGCGTGGCTGCCCTCACCCTTAGCTGGAAACACACGATGCTCTAGGGACTCGAGTCCAAGCGTGGAAACAGAAGTGCTCGGAGAGGCAGGCACCTCTGAGCCTGCGGGCCGTGGGCCCACGGAGGCTGGCGGGGTGGTGTCCTTCAGGATCAGAGGCAGGGGTGTGGGCTTTCAGACCCGCCTGCTGCCAGCTCTCTTTGGCTCCCAGCAGGTTTATGGGCTAAAGCCTCTGTTTGCCCACATGAAAGTAAGACTCGTTCCTTAGTCGGGAGACGGCAGCTGGTGTCCCATAAGCAACGTCGGGCATAATCGAGCGTCTTTGTGACGCTTTGGGGCTCCTGGGAGTGCTCCCTGTGGAGGGACTTGTGACTCCTCCCACCTGGGGAAACAGTAACGCGGGGCGGCTGGCTGCAGTTGTGGGAGCGGGTGCGCCCGCAAGGAGCCCACTGCCCCCCGCTGCCTTCTCGGAGCGGCCGTTGGCGGCCCCGCCTGCCTCCCCGTGGGGTCCCGCCCTCCCCACCTCTGAGACCCCGGGGCGGTGAGGAGAGAGAGATCTGATGGTACTATTGTCCCCTGACCCCACTGTGACCCAGAGCGGGGTGCCCTGGTGTCCGGGCGGCTCCTAGACGAGCCGTGGTCTGTCTTGCCCGGCCGAGCGCGCAGAGCTGGGCGGGCCACGTGGGCACACTGGCCTCCGTGCGCGGCCACGCTGCTCCCGGGTGACAGAGGCCAGAGGGCAGGGGGCCCCGGGGTCTCCACGGTGCAGGGACTTGGTCTCGTCCCCACCCCGGACTTCCCGGCGCAGCTCTCCTACGGCCGAATTCTGCCGCACGCCCTGCTTTGCTCTTGTCGTTGCAGGGTGACGATGGGCCGGACGTCCGCGGCGGGTCCGGAGACATCCTGCTGGTGCACGCTACTGAGACAGACAGGAAAGGTGCGTCAGCGCCCCATGCGGCGGCCTTTGTCACGGCTCTCCAGGCATCCCCTGGCCCTGTGGCCCCGTGGCCCTACCCTCCGCGGCCCTCCCTGCCAGCCCTGAGCGGGTCGGAACGGCGGCCCCGGGTGCAGCAGGGTCACCGTGAGGAGAGCCCACCCCGGGGGACAGAGCCGGGCTCGCTGCTTCCCAGCCCTGTCAGGGCGTGTCCTCCACTGGTGAAGGTAGTGATGACCCCAGGGGCCCCCGGGGTCAGTGGAGAGGGTGCTCCCCCCACGGTCCCTCAAATGACGTCACGGTGACACGTGGGTAGCTTTTTCTGCTTTTCCTGATGTTTGACTCATTACGTTATTCCAGACCACTAGATGGATGTCACTCACGGAGGTCCTGGCACACGTTCCGGCCGGGAGCCTCGGCCCCAGAGCAGTGGCAGCACCGTCACAGGATGGGGTTCCGACCCTCCGCACGCGGCTGCCGCCCCAGTCAGCGTCCTGATCCACTGACGGGGCTGGAGGAGCAGGGCACCCACTGTTGGGCAGACTTTGTGCTGGCACCAGAGCTGTCGTGCCCTGAGTTCTGACAGGGAGAGGAGGAGGAGGGCCGTGAGGAAGGCGCCACGGCCTTGACCTCAGTCAAGATGGGGGACGGGTGCCTGGTGTTCTGTTGATGTCTTTGAAAATGAGTGAAAAGGTGATGTGACCGCAGGATTAAAGTCAGTTGTGGGAAGAATTAAAACACCCCAGTCCTGAAACCTTACACCGCCAATCTTCGTTTTATGAATGACCACGTCCCTGTTTTTATAGCAGGTTTCCCAAAATATGTTACACAGAACGATTCTGGGAATTTCTAAGTTACGAAAATAGTACAGAAATGTTCACGTGGCAGAGAATTTGAAAAATAGAGAAAAAGAAGAAAGGACTCCAACAAATTCACCGGAGCCACTGGGCTTTCTTTACCCCCGGCTTCCTTGGACTAGGGCAGACCCCGGTCCCGGACACGGAGTTCAAATCCGGGCACATCCCTCCCCTTCCGGCCTCGGCTGCTTGAAGAGGTTGGCGGTGGCCCGGGGACAGGGAGGTGCACGGAGCCGACCGAGCCAGCGCGGCACGCGGCCAGCACTCGGGAAGTGGCGCTCGCTCTGCTGCGGCAAGCCTTCCTCCACGCCCGCCTGAGCACCGTCCTCAGCTGGGCCGAGAGGAACAGTTCTCCTCTTTCTCCAAAAGGGCTGAAGCGGGAGCTGGCTCCCGTCCTCGGCTTTGAGCGGCTTACCTGCGGGTGTGGCCAGAGGGAGCCCTGAGGGCAGGGCAGACCGGAGCTGGTGCTGCCGCCTGGGGCCTCCTCTCGATGTCATTCATGGAGATCCTGAGGATTCCTGGGGAAACAGTCATTTGTACCTGGGGTGGACTGGGGCGGGGGAGGCCAGGGGCACACGGCACGTTCCTTGGGCGGATGGCTTCCCGTGGACCAGAGACCACACCGGTGGCACCGTACCGGGCAGCCTGCGGCTCAGGGCACGCAAACTTGGATCTGTTCTTCCGGAAGCAGGCGGTGGCCTGTGCGGGGCTCACCTCTGCCTCCTTGCCCCCGCCTCTTTGAACAAAGGCCCGGTTATCAGTGAGCCGGGTGAGTGGAGGGTCCGGGAAGGAGGCGCCTGAGCACGACGCCGTTGGGCCCCGCTGTGCGTTTCCAGCCTGTGAGCCTCCCTCACGACACCTGCTGTGCCAGCCGGGCCCACCCCTCTGCCGGTCCCCTAGATTCTTGCACTTGGGGAGGTGGGGGACGAATGAGAGAAGACAGAGAAGGGGTCCGTGTCCAGAGAAGGACACCGATTTAAACTGTGTGCATGTGTCACCCTCAGCCTCACCTGAGCAGCACACACTTTGGGACCCAGTCAGGACTCAGACCTCAGCTCCGGCACAGAATTAACTCTGAAGTTCCTAAGCCTGGCCAGACGGGGAGTCTGTGATGGGGAGTGTCTTGCGTTTAAAACATTCCATTTTTTTTTTTTTTTAGCGTCAGGGACTGCATTACCAGCACAAGCGGAGCCAGGGGGCTGTTGGAATTCTGGGAACGTTGGGAATCCCCAGCTAGAGCCAGCCCTTCTGAAGGGCAGGGAGTGAGGGGTGGGAGCTGCTGGTCTGGGTCCCACCCGACCGCTGGGGCCAGGCTTCTCCCGGTTGGCCTTCCCTTCCCTGACGCTTCTGTGTTCCAGCAACGTGCTGAGCTGTGGCCCTTCAGCCTTATCGCTCAGTATGTGGAAATTCCCAAGATCTTTGCCCCTGGACACTGCCCCCTAAAGTATTACCGGTGACCTGGCTTCAGAATCCTGCTGACGAGTTTGGATTATTTTCTCTGTGCCCATGACGATGAAGGCTCCTTGGGTCTCAGGTCTTACGGCAGACAAGATGCGCTCAGTGTGTCGTCAGAGATGGCAAATACGTGCAGCGGGCACGCTGCCATCTCCGTCCCCTGCCAGTGGCAGCCATCCCTCAATGGTCGCTCTTCTCTCTAGATTTGGTGTTGTACTGTGAGGCCTTCTTGACCACCTACAGGACCTTCATCACCCCAGAGGAGCTCATCAAGAAGCTGCAGTACAGATATCCTTTCCCGTGTCCCTCCGGCCCGGCTTGCTCTTCGAGCCCCTGTCCTCGCCCAGGGGCTGAGTGAGATGGCATAAGGGATGGGGGGTGGGCTTGCCTGATGGCGGTTGCGGTCACTAAGGAGTCCTGAAAAGGAGTTAGAATTGGCGCACCTGCGAGGGGGAGAGCACCCAGGCCCCCAAAGAGACCCAGGTTGGTGGCACCTGCAGCTTCTGAGCTGAGCCCCAGGGCATTGAGGTGACAGGAACCAAGTGTGCAGGGCTCACCGGAATCTGGACTCTATTGATAAACAGCCACAGAGGTAGGCACGGCCACTCTGCCTGGCGGCAGACCAACGGCGGACAGAAGTACCATGTCCAGGGAGGGTCGACTCCCGCCCCTCGGCCACATCTGCCCCGAGGGCTCACCCCTTCAGGGACTACCCTGTGCGGGAGCAGCCGAGAAAGACCCAGGGCCCCGGGAGCCGCTGTCATTACCTTTCTCTCAAACCTGCTTTTCTAAAAAGCTGGCCAGCCCAGGGTCACCTGCTCCTTGGCCACCTCTCCCTGTCGCAGCCCACGACTGCCCTCTGCTGGACAGCCTCTGTTACTTGGGGCAGGAAGTCCCGCGTTCTCCCTCCCAGCTGTCTACCTTCCTTTCCTGTGTGTCCTAAGGCTTCCCCCACCAGGCTCATGTCTCCTGCAGACCTCTATCGCTCCTTCCGCTGTCCCCGTACCCCAGCACTAGAGGACCTGGTCCCTCAAGACTGAAGTGGATAGTCTGCATTCACTTGCTCGCAGGCCTGGCTCGGCGTACCTGTCAAGAACTTCCTAGCGTCGGGCAGGATGCTAACTAAGCCCATGCCATGAAGGCTCACTCAGTTACAGTACTGTTTCGTATGTTATTGCCGTATTATGGATGGTGCCGTGATATCACTATTCTGTGATTCGAAATAGGCTCAGAGAAGGTAAATGACCTGTACGGCTGTTTGGAGGGAGAGTGGCCACTGACATAGGTTCCCAGCTCAGGTTCAGGGCACCTACCTTGTTCAGCTGCTTCAGGCATTGATGGGAATGTTGCAGCCTTAAGATCCTAGGCCTAGCTGGCTAGTAAGTCCTGTGCTGCAGGCTCTGGCAACGGTCCTTGGTGTGTCCCCACCCTTCCAGTGTCCCATGGATCACGGAAGAGCAGGCAGGACAGCCAGAGAAGGGTTTGGAGAGGATGGCAAGGATCTGTGACTTTCTGGGCAGAAACCAGGACCTTGGGGAGGAGCAGGAGGTGAACAGGTGTTGGAGTGGCTGCGGTGGGGAAGGGGCCTCGGAGGCTCTGGAAAGATGGGAACTGAGCGTACCCAAGGCAAGAGTGCAGGAAGCCCCTCTGGGCCATGCCCCTTCCCTGGAGACCTGGAGGTTTTAGGGCATGTGGGTTTTGACCACCCTTTTCCAGCTGAGGCTCAGCAAGGCAGCCTGCAGCGGTTCGGTGAGCCCTGCAGGAAGCTTGGCCTCGAGGAGGAGGGGAGCGGCTTCCAGGGGACCAGGGCTCCTGTGCACTGTAAGCTCTCTGTACACGGCAGCTGGGGGAGGCAGCCCTCCCCCCGCCACCACACCATCCCTGCCTGTGTAAGAATGCCTTTCTTTAACCCACACTCCACGTACGAGAAGTTCTCTCCCTTCGCCGACACGTTCAAGAAACGCGTGAGCAAGAACACGTTCTTCGTGCTGGTGCGGGTGGTGGATGAGCTCTGGTGAGTGCATCTGCCCGTGAGATGGCAGGGAGGCAGGTGGGGAGCCCTCGGGCATCCCGGGATCCCCCCAACCCCGCCACCCGCCAAGGCTGCAGGCTTCCTTGGGGAGAAGGGGCCATCCATCCCGTCACATGCCACCAGCTTCTCCCACCCACTTTAACAAGACCCCTTGGGGAGAATGGCCCTCCCACCCAGACCTGGCCGGGCATCCCTCGCGTAGGGCACAGGAGCATAAGGCCTGGTCTGTGGCACCTGTGCCCTCAGCCCCCAGCAGTAGTGGAGGCCCCGTCTGCTCTCCTCAGTCCCCCACGTCCCCCCAAGTCAGCACTCGCTGTCACCATTCACTTAACAAGTACCCATCCGGCCGGTCCCTTTCCTAGGTCTGGAGAGCTGCGGGGAAGAAACCGCAGGGCCCCTGCCTTCAAGGCATTTCCCTGCTGCGGGAGGGAGGCCTTAGTCCATGACTGCACAGCCTTCGGGCCACTGTGCTCGGGAAGTGCCATGCAGAGAGAGTGCGGGAGTGTCCTACAGGCAAGGCGGCTGGTCTGAGGGGCCGGGACCACTTAGTGACTGTCACCTGGATGGGAACGGGAACTTCCTCTGGGGCGGGATTTACATGCTAATGTCTCCATAGCCCAAGCACTAACAGGGACCTGGTGTTCGTCCAGTGCCACCAGGCACTTGTGGAGGGCACGACCGCTAAGTGTCACCAGTGGGACCGTCCCCAGTGTTGCTGGTTGCTGTCACGTGACCCTTGGGTTTGTGAGGTGGATGTGGGCCCGGCGGCGGCATCCTCTTCCTATGCTGGGTCCTTGTCCCTCACCGCATGGCCCTCGGCCCTCTAGCCTAGTGGAGTTGACAGAAGAGATCTTGAAGCTGTTGATGGAACTGGTCTTTCGCTTGGTGTGCAACGGGGAGCTCAGCCTGGCGCGCGTGCTCCGGAAGAACATCCTGGACAAGGTGGACCAGAAGAAGCTGCTCAGGTGTGCCAACTCCGACCAGCCCCTGGCAGCCAGGGGGGTGGCCGCCAGGTGAGCGTCCAGCCATGGCTTCTCCAGCTCCTTCCTCTGGCAGAGTTGCCCCCCGATCGCAGCCTCTCCGTTCCCTTGCCCTCGGCGTACCTCCCCAGCCTCACGTCCTGGCTCTGCCCGGGCCCTGCCACGAGGTTCAGCCCAGTGGACGGTCCAGTGGGTTCCTCAGGGGCTAGGCCTCTTCTCCAGGGTCATGATGTGTGATGAGTCCCCATTTGGCGAGGAAGTGAGGAGCCAGGACGGAGGCGCCTCCTGGGACAGGAGACAGGCGAATGCATTCCGGGCCGTGGTCAGCTCTTGTCTTCCCGGCACTAACGTGGCAGCCGCGAGCTCTTGCCTGCCCGCCCCCTCCCCCCCCCAATCCCCACCGTCCTGAACATTCCTAAGAACCTGGGGATGTAGTCTCCAGTCTGTCACCTGTGCCCCAGCCATAGATGTTTGTTGATGTATCACTTCCTGTCAGTGTTTTGGCCTTCAGCCCTGTGGTGCCATCTCTGCTCCCACTGGGCCCTGGCAGTGGGGCTACCCACCTAGCAGAGGCACCAGGGTCTCGGGCCTGAGTGCAGTGTGGCCCCGTCCTGCTGCCTGTCAGCTCTATGGCTGCCATCCTCCTGTGAAGCCGGGCTTAGGGGCAGCTGCTCCCTCTGCACCACCCCCCACCCCCACTCCCCGGCTCTGAGGCCGCAGTACAAGGCCCACCCAGCTCCTGCCGTCCCGTCCCGACTGCTCATCTCGCCTCTGTCTTCTAGGCCGGGGACGTTACACGACTTCCACAGCCATGAGATAGCTGAGCAGCTGACCCTGCTGGACGCTGAGCTCTTTTATAAAATAGAGGTATGGCATTGAGCAGGGCTGGGGACTGGGGAGAAGGCTGTCTGTTGCCCTGGGCAAGCAGCCACTGCTTGTCCCCAGACAGGAGAAACGGCCCATCACAGAGAAGCCAGAGGGCTCCAGTTCCATCCAGTCTACTTCCTTTTTCAGAT
The DNA here is from genome assembly GCF_018350155.1 of Leopardus geoffroyi. NCBI lineage: Eukaryota > Metazoa > Chordata > Mammalia > Carnivora > Felidae > Leopardus > Leopardus geoffroyi. The sequence continues at coordinate 89,601,257 of NC_059342.1, read as the reverse complement.
TCCTGAGGTTTTGCTTTGGGCCAAAGAGCAGAATGAGGAGAAAAGCCCCAACTTGACCCAGTTCACGGAGCACTTCAACAACATGTCTTACTGGTAAGGTGCATCTGAGCGGGTTCCCACGCCATCCCCCACAGAGCGCTCTGAGGGCAAGGAGGAGGTGCCCCCTCCATCCCTCCCAGCTTCTTCCAAGGCCCTGGGCATTAATTGGGCACTGCAGGAAAAGAGCAGGGACAGGGCAGGGTGGGTCTTGCATGTTGGAAGGAGCCACCTGGGGGGCTGGCTGAGATTGGGGAGTGCCAGGATCGATTGGTAATGTCTGCCCTGGGTGGCAACAGGGGAGTTCAGTATGCCGACCGGCACTGGTCACTGCCAGCCCCCAGGCAGCCTCAAGGCTGAACTTCACCTGGCCTCTGCCTGAAAGAGAACAGCTAAGGAGGGTGTTCTGTTAATACTTTAAGCCCTGAATTCTTAGCACAGAATGAGGTCCGAAGTATTTACACTGTAATGTGTAACAGAACTGTTAGCTTTTCTCGATGTGACTCAAAGGTGCCCATGGCCTCTCGGCATCGGACGGAGGACGGTCAGAGCATGGCAGCCATGCGGCCTGTACCTGGCCCCGGCCACACCCCATCCACCGCTGCCACCGACAGAGCATCTAGTAGTTGTTAGAAGGCTCTAGGGACTGTCTTTTGGAGAGAACGTGGGTCACCTCCCACTTTGCTGGTTTTTCTCCTCAGCTCAACTGTAGCAAGCCTCCGTGGGGCGTCCTCAGGGGTTCCAAGGAGGAGGTGCAGGCGGGGCCCTTCAGAGCCATGGTCCTCAGGGTGTGCTCAGGGCAGGCGCCTAAGACGAAGCAGGGTGGCTCTTCCTCGAGTGGCTGCTGTGGCCCCTGTGACGTCCTCATGCAAGGCTGGCCTTTTGCTGGTCCTCAAGGCGGCCTCTTCCCCCACGTGCTCACTCGTCCCCTGGGCTAGTCCGGAGGCCACCTGAGGAGCACTTCCAGCCCCAGTGGTGCCCCGGCCCGTGCTCATCAGGAACTCTCTCCTTCGATGCTCTCGCGCCTCCATCTGGAGGACCCCGTCTTGGTGTGTGGCCTCCTGACTATCCCTGCCATGCCGTGAGCTCCTGGAGAGCAGAGACGGGGGCCTGTGCTTGGCACCTCGAAAGCCCTGGGCACGCAGTGCAGGCATCCACATCCCTCTCCACCAGGACCACCTGGGGGTCTGGGAGGAGACTGTTCAGCTCAGTGGTCTCTCTCTCTCTAATTCACGCAGGGTCCGCTCAATAATCATGTTACAAGAAAAAGCCCAGGACAGGGAGCGGCTGCTGTTGAAGTTCATCAAGATCATGAAGGTAACCGCAGGCGCCCCGCCCAGAGTCTGCTCCTCTGGGCCCTGCCCAGCGGCCCCGGGCCCACCTCACGGCCTCCCCTCCCTCCGCAGCACCTACGGAAGCTGAACAACTTTAACTCCTACCTGGCCATCCTCTCGGCACTGGACTCGGCGCCCATCCGCAGGCTGGAGTGGCAGAAACAGACCTCGGAGGTGAGTGGCTGCGGGGGAGGGAGGGTCTGCCTGGCCCCTGGCGAGCCAGCTGTGGCAGCAGGCACACAGATGTCTGCTCTGCACCCCCAACCTGGGTTCTCCGTGGCTCATCTCTGATCTTCGTGGTTGGTGCTGGGGTTGTCCCCTCACAGGGTCCCAGCTTCACCTGTTCCTTCCTCCCATCCACCCGTGCTCCTGGAGGGACTGCTCTGGGCTGGGGGCCACACTGGTCACTGCGGACATACTGTGAACAGGCTAGAGATGTATCGGATGGTTTCTTTAGGGCAGGTGCCCCAGGGGGAGGGTGGGGTGGTCTGGCCTGGGGACGGGGAGGCCCCCTGAGGAAGCGTCCATCACACCAAGACCCAAGTAGGAAGAGTTTCCCGGGAAGAAGGAAATCCTGGGAATTCCTGTCAGGGGACGGGAGGGCACACACTGGGAGTTAGGCACCTTCAAGCAGCAGGACAGGGGCTGGGGAGGGGCCCTGCTCTGGACCATGAGGGCCTTGCAGGGAGGAGTCTGGCAAGGACCTGGACCTTTATCCTTGTGTTGAGAGGTTCCTTAAGAGAGGCAAAGCCCCTAGGGGCTGGGTGTCAGCTGGGCCACTCAGGTGTCATCTCAAGGGGTGACACAAGGGGACAGTATTGTAAGACAGTATCGTACGGAGAAGTGTGGGACAGTCACAACAGCTGCTCCAGGAACACGTAGGAGGTTCCTGAGGAGGTGAAACATCGGGGGAAGAGACCGGCTGGGGGTGAGACTGGCAAGAACCCCACCCTGCGTGCCGAAAGGGCAGCTCAGGGAGGTCGCCTTCTCGAGTGCAGGGAGGAGCAGAGGCAGGCTCGGGGCATGACGCAGGTCGCAGTGTGCTTCAGAAGAAGCCCACTTGGGCCCCCGGGCGCTCAGCCGTGGCTCTGGGGTGCCGGGCAGGGAGGAGGGGCTGGCGTCCGCGCCCTCACACACTGTCCCGCCTGCCCAGGGCCTGGCCGAGTACTGCACACTGATCGACAGCTCGTCCTCCTTCCGCGCCTACCGGGCCGCCCTCTCCGAGGTGGAGCCCCCCTGCATCCCGTACCTGTGAGTAGAGCCCCCGCTGCCTCAGAGAGACCCTCCCTTAAGGGTTTCCAACCCAGACAGTTCTACTTCTAACTTTAAAACCAGGGGTGCCTGGGTGGCTCAGTCCATCTCCCGGCTTGTGAGCTCAAGCCCCGCGTCGGGCTCTGTGCTCACAGCTCAGAGCCTGGAGTCTGCTTGGGATTCTGTGTCTCCCTCTCGCTCTGCCCCTCCCCCAGTTGTGCTCTCTCTCTCTCAAAAATAAATGCAAAAAATATTTTTTAAAAAGGGTGGCACCTCTCCCATCTCCCCATCCCACTTCTCTCCGCCCCACCCCCACCTCAGGGAGGGGTCGTCACCCTTGGCTGCACGTTACAGTAAGCTGAGGGCCCCGAGAGCACTCCACGTAAAGCAGCTCAGAGAGGGTTTCCCCAGGTGTGCGTGTGGAATGGACTCAGCGGGGCTTTGGGGGAGAAGCATCTTCTGGGAAATAGCGGAAAAAATCAAAGTGGGACCAGTTTGTTAGCAGAGCCCTTAATAAGCTGGGACACCTTGGGAGTCTCGGAGAGAGGGGGTGGAAGGCTCAGTGGTGTCCCGGGGCCGGGGCTGCCCTCAGGGCCCTCACGCTCGGACATCCAGATCTTGCGGCCACTGACCCTCCCTTTGCTGACTCGCCTTTCTGCCCTCACCGGCGGCCACCGTGCTTTCCCGCTGGGGTGGCCGGCTGGGCTCCTGCGAGGGCGTCGTCTGTGCCCCATCGCTCACCTCGTGGCTTCGTGTCCTCTGTAGTCAGAAGCATGTTCCCTCACCTGTTAAGCAAACCCGAGACTCGGTGGGGAGGGAGGCCTGGAGAGCCTCTGTTATGTTTTTCCCGTTCGTTTGTTAACGTGACGAGGCTTGTCCAGCACCTGAGCGGGCTTTCCCGGGGACCCACAGCTCGGAGGTCGGGACTTCCCGCCGGAAGAGACGGACACTCCCAGACGCGCTGCCTGGGCGCAGCCCACGGGCCCGAGCGGGCCCCGACTGCCGTCCGGGGCGGTGACTGGGTCTCTCCCTCCTCCCAGGGGGCTTATCCTGCAGGATCTCACCTTTGTTCACCTGGGAAACCCAGACTATATCGACGGGAAGGTGAACTTTTCCAAACGGTGGCAGCAGTTCAACATCCTGGACAGCATGCGATGCTTCCAGCAAGCGTGAGTACCGCCGCTGAGCAGAGGGGACGGGACCGCCGGGCCGTGAGGCTCAGCATGCGCGGAGATGGTGGCCTGCTTGTTCCCTGCACGGCACGTAGGAGGCGGCTCCAGAGCAGTTGGGGGGGGGGGGGTCCCGAGGAGCGGGGTGTCCTCCTGGGGGCCTGCTTGGGGGCGGGACGGTGCGCGCGGCCCCCACCGGCTCTGACTGGCGCCCTCCCCCCCCAGGCACTACGACATCCGGCGAAACGACGACATCATCAACTTCTTCAATGACTTCAGCGACCACCTGGCGGAGGAGGCGCTGTGGGAACTGTCTCTGAAGATCAAGCCCAGGAACATAACGAGGAGAAAAACAGACCGGGAGGAGAAAACCTAGAAGCGGGTGGCACGAGCGAGGAGAACGCGGCTCGAGAGGGGCCCCGAGGGCGGCTCCGAGACCGGGAGGGACGTTGGACCTGTCCCCAGGCAGGCTGCACGCGTCCTGGCCCCGAGGCCCAGCCAGCCCTCGGCTGTGACGGGTGGGAGCCCCGGCAGCCTCCCAGCCCCGCGGGAGCAGACGCCAGGCCCGCAGTGGAGCCAGCAGGCGGGTCTCGTTCCCGATTTGTGAACCCGTGGTGTTGGTTTCTGCTTTCACTTCTGTGTCCCCCTCCGCACCCCTCCCCCGCCTGGCAACAGCACAGGGATGTCAGCAGACAGGGTGGGGGGGGGGGATGGTGGCCTCTTCGCCCCCCCCCGGGTCCTAGGGTCCTGGATCTGCTGACGTGACACACAGGTAGAGGACCCTCGCAAGGCGGGGCGGCTGGACTCCCAGTGACCTGGAATGAAGGGGACTTCCTGTCGGGTGGGCAGAGAGCAGAGAAGACCCGGGGAGGCTCCTTCCACTTCCCCCGCCCTGCTTTTTAACATGCAAAATGGCGTGAGCTTCGGATGTGGCCCCAAAAGGTTCTTCCGGCAGGTGGCCTTTCAGCAGGCCCGGAGCTGGTGCTCCCGTCACGGTACTGGCCCTCACGGTGGTCCACCGTCTGTCCCTTCATCGCCCCTGTCACCTAGCGCTCTGGGGAGTGGGCAGAGGGAGGACTTCTGTTTTATCTGAGCTGGGGCCGGGAGCTCCCGGGGGAGTGAATGTGGAGAGCAGAGGGGTGTTTCTGTCCTGGGGAAGGCCCGCGGCCCCCTCCTCTGTCGCTTGCTGTGTGCCTTAAACTCCATCTCCTGTCCCCCCCTGCCCCGTGGGCTCCCCTCCTACCTGCCTCCATCGGGTGGAGCCAGGGCTGCTCTGCCCTGAGAGGACAGGGCCCAGCCTGGCTACGGCAGTGTCTACCCGGGGCAGGCTTGCTTTCTCCTCCGGCAGAGCGTCTTCCTTGTTGGAAACCCCTCTCGCTGCTGAGGTTGACGGTCCGAGGCAGGGAGCTCTCCGCACACAGAGGGGCCGGGCGGCTGCCCCCACGCCTCTCGTGTCCTGGTCTGTGGCTGAGCGCTCGCTTCTCCTGGGCTCAGGACTTGGTCAAGCAAATGCCGGGATCTAACTTCCTAAACGACCAGTCCCTTTGAGTCCCTCATGGGTTTCGAACAGCTCCCTTCACTCGTTTGTGGTCCTGTATGTGGAGGGGGGAACATCTGTGAAATGCCAGTGACGCCCCTCTGGTGGCAATCTTGCGGCCACAGGCCGGAACGTGTCACTTTCTTGTTTGAAGTGTGTGGTTCAGTGCTGAGGGTGGGCTTGCTTCCCACTTGGAACCTCTCGCTGCAGTCTTGTCCTCTCCCTTCCCGTCACGCCTCCCTCCACCCCAGCTCCGCTGGATGCTGTCGTGTGCACGCACGGGGGCCACCGTGCCACAAATAACGTGTCTCTGCCACACACGTGGTCAGGTGGGTGTCCATGGTCAGGGTCTGGCCCCCGGCGCCCTGGGCAGTCCAAGCGACCGGCCAGGCAGGGGGAGGCAGCGTGGCAGGGACAAGGGGCCCATGTGTCAGGGCGACCCTGTGTGAGGACCGCAGGGGCAACGTGTGCTTAACTTATTGGCTGATGGGCTTCCCACCCCGTGCCTCGCTGAGGCGCCCTCGGGGCTCTGGGAGCTGCAGACCCTGTGCCATCACCGCAGCCTGCCCGTGACTTTCTGCCTCAGGAGGAAAGTCGTTCTCACCTGCAGGTGGGGCCGGGGCCAGCGGCAGGGGAGGCACACGCCAGGTCAGCACGAACCCAGCTCTCCAGAAGCGCCTCCACACACACCCCTGCCCCCGCGATGTTCGTTGTAAGATATATATATCCCCCACTAACCTGGCTGATAGCAGCATCTTCCTGCAGACATTTCAAACCTGTAACTTTTATATGAGAGGAAAATAAACACAGATGAAAGCGTCCAAGTGACAGTCCGAGCTGCCTCCACACAGGCGGGGCCTCCGGCAGGATGCAGTAACATACCCAGTCCTGGGGCCCGTGCACTGGGGCCGGGTGGTTTTGGCAGGGGGGGATAGAGGTCACCAGCCCCTATCTGGGATTTTCCCTCCTAGGCCTGGGGCTTCAGAAGCAGATTAATGCACAAGCCCTATACTGCTCCCTCAAACCCAGCATCCTAAAAAAACTGAAATTTCTAAGGTCGAGTTCAGGGGGCACAGAGGTACCTAGGGCTACTTTCCAAAGCCCCTAAAGCTGGTCTCTGAAGGTGCATCCTCTGCAAGATTCCATCCGCCTGCCACTCACAAGGCAGCACACATGGGCTTGGAAACAGCCCAGTAAGTCCCGGTCTTGTCTATCTGAGGTGGGCTAGGTCTCCTCCATTCAAGGTGAGCCATCGGACTTATTCCCAGCCTGTGTGTCAGCCCCCTTCACTGTCCTGCCCACATCCTGGTGTCCAAGAGAAAGAAGAGAGGTCCTGAGTCCTCCACTGGCCGACAATACCAAGAACCAGCCTGGTCTGGCCCCACCCCCCCCCTGCAGGTGACTGGCAGGTAACGGGCTAGGTGCAGATGGGTGCACTGAGCCTGCCGACCAGAGCTGCAAGGCCTGGCTGCTACCGCTCATCCTGGTTAAGTGCCTGGGCTCCACTGACACCCCCAGAGGGGCCTGGGAATCTGCACGTCTGGCCCAGCAACTCAGGATGCTCAGATGACCTGAGAAGGACCCTCCCCTAGCTGCCCCCACCCCCCGTTCAGACCTTAGGTTCATGCACAGGGCCGGTCTTCTGCGGGTGCAATGGCCTCGCACTGTTCTCTCCCGTCCTGGTTCCGCAGCTGAAAAGCCCAGAGACCTTAGGTAAGCGGCCCCTTCTCCACTTCCCGGTTTCTGCAGCCGACAGTGGGGGTATTGTCATCTTCCACCTCATAAGGTGAGAGCCCAGCGAGGTAGGACCTGGAAGAGGTGTGGCGAGCTGCCACCTCCCTCATCACTTGCGTACATGTAGATCCTGCGGACCAACCACTCTGCAGACCCCTTCATTCAGTCCTCTTAACTGAAAATCCCCACAAGTGAAGTGTTCAGGCCATGAAAACGGCCCTGAAGAAGAGGTTCTTGACATTAAAGAAACTGAATCTGGTTTGAAAGCCACTCACAGACATCAAGTCCAGACAGGCTTAACAGGTGATTCGTGCCAAACAAATAGCTTCAGGCTTACCTGCACACCCCCGAGAACAGAAGGGGAAACACTTCTCAACTCGTTCTGAGCAGAATACAGTCTTGACATCAAACCCAAGACAACCGTCCAAAAAAACTACAGGCAAATACTTGCACGAAACTTCTAAAATAACCTTGGCAACCCCAAGCCAACAGTGTGTAAAAATCGGCACTCTCCCTTGGGCCCGTATGCCGGGGAACGGACTAGACCTCGTGCACTAGATGCCTTCTTCGGGTGCTCCCATCTGGCCGCCTCTGCTTCCCGGCCCCTCAGCCAGACATATGTCCCCGTGGGCCAGGCACAGCATGGGTGCCACCTTCATGCCCGCTCTTTCCTCACCGTGACACCCTTAGATTCCCGGCGCAAGATGGCAGAGTTCCAAGTTTCCAAGGGAAACCAGACCGGGGCCGCCCCCACTAGACCTGACGTGAAGAAAAAACGAACTTGTGCTAAGCCTCTGAGATGTCAAGGTTCGTAAGGTCTCATGACACGGCCTGGCCACTCCTGAAGGAAACACGCTAACAGAGGAAGAACGCCCTATAATCCCCTCAGTCATCATTAGGACCTTTGTTAGAAATGCAACACCCATAACTTTTGTTTAAAACTCTTAGAAATCAAAACCTTTCTTAATCTGGTAAAAGTTACCTTCCAAAATCCCATGCAAACATCATACTTAATGTTGGAATACTCAGAGCAGCTCCTTTAAAATCAGAACGAGGGAAGAATCCTCCCGCCACGTTGTCTACTTGTACTGGAGATCCTAGTGAATGCTGCTGGAAAAGAAAAATAAGGGATTACTAAGCAAATCTACCGGGCCGCCTGGCTGGCTCAGTCGGTAGAACATGCGACTCTTCATCTCAGGGTCGTGAGTTCAAGCCCCACATTGGACATAGAGCCTACTTTAAAAAAGAAAAAGAAAGAAATGGGGCATCAGGGTGGCTCAGTTAAGTGTCGACTTCAGTCTAGGTCATAAGCTCTCCATTCCAGAGTTCAAGCCCTCTGTTGGGCTCTGTGCTGACAGCTCAGAGCCTGGAGCCTGTTTCAGATTCTGTGTGTCTCTCTCTCTCTGCCCCTCCCCTGCTCGTGCTCTCTCTCTCAAAAAAATAAATAAATAAAATATTAAAAACATTTTTAAAAACTTAACCTACCAAGATAGTTAGCTGTACAGTCAGATAAAAGATTGAATATGTTCCTATATGCAGTCAGTAATTAAAAAACAATTCTTAAAAGATCCCATTTATGCTACTATCACAAGTCTTTAAGGTACTAGGTACTTCAGGACCTTTGTCCCAACAAAGGACACCTATATATAAAGCAAGTATTAACAGACCTAAAGGGGGGAAGGGACAGCAATAGAATAATACAGGATTTAAGTGCCCCACTCACATCAACGGACAAATCATCCAAATAGAAAACCAACAAGGGGCCATCAGCCTTAAAGGACACAGGAGACCAGATGGACTTAAATCCAATGTGCCATCCAAAAGCAACAATACACCATTTCAAGTGCTCATGGAAGGAACATAGAGGTTAGGCCACAAAACAAGCCTTAATGAATTTAAGATTGAAATCCTGTCAAGCATCTTTTCTGACCAGAATCCGACTAGAAATCAGTTACAAAAAGAAAACTGGAAAAGCGTTCTGCCAAGAGTAAACAACACAGTACTACTGCACGACCACTGGTTCCAAGGAAAAATCCGAAAATACCTTGAAGAAATGAAAACAGAAATACAGCATGCCAAACGTGTGCGGCACAGCAGATGCGGTTCTGAGAGGGGAGGTGACAGGTAGAAATTAAAACAACCCGGCTTTACCGTCAAGGAGCTAGAAAAAAGAACAAATGAAGCCCAAAGTTAGGAGAAGGAAGGAAACGAAGATCAGAAATACATAAAATTGAAACTAAAAAGATAACAGGAAAGATGAATGAAACGAAGAGCTGGTCCTTTGAAAAGATGAACAAAATAGACTCACCAACAGAGTACTCAATCTAATGAAAATGTTACAGCTAAAAAAGGCGAGGGGTGGAGGAGGGGCACCTGGCTGGCTCAGTGGGTAGGGCAGGCAACTCTTGACCTTGGGACCATCAGTTCAAGCCCCACACTGGGTGCAGAGCTTAAAAATTGATGTTGTAACTGATACCACAGAAACAGAGGGTCATAAAGACAACCAAGAACACCCATATGCCAACAATTTGACAGTCTAGAAGAGGTGAATAAATTCCTAGAAATATATAACCTACCAAGACAAAATCATGTGGGTGTAGAAAATAGGAACAGGGACACCTGGGTGGCTCAGTCAGTTAAGTGTTGGACTCTTGATTTCAGGTCAGGTCATGAGCTCACTATTTGTGGGATCAAGCCCCACATCAGGCTCCACACTGACAGCATGGAGCCTGCTTGGGATTCTCGCTCCCTCTCTCTGTGCCCCACCCCACTTGTGCTCTCTCAAAATGGTAAGGTCAGTTCATTCACCAAAAACCTCCCAATAGGAACACCTGGATGGCTCAGTTAAGTGTCTGACTCTTGATCTCAGCTCAGGTCATGATCTCACAGTTCATGAGTCTGAGCCCCATGTCAGGTTCTGTATTGACAGTGTGGAGCCTGCCTGGGATTCTCTCTCTCTGCCCGTCCCTCACTCGCGCACACACACACACACTCTCTCGCTCTCAAAATAAACTAAAAAAAAAAAAAAAAAAAAAACCAACCTCCCAACAAACAAAAGTCCAGAACCAGATGGCTTCACTGATGAATTCCACCTAACATTCCAAGAATGAACACCAATTCATCTCAAATGCTTTCAAAAAGTAGAAGAGAAGGGAAGACTTCTACATTCCTTTTGTGAGGCCAGCCTTACCCTGCGACCAAAACCAGGCCAGGGTGCCACAGGAAAACCACAGGCCAATGGCTCTGATCCACATAGATGCAAACCTCCTCAATAGAATGTTAGCAAACCAAATTCAGCAATATATTAAAAGGATCATGCGCCATGACCCAAGTGGAATGAGATTCCAGGGATGATTCAGTATACACAAAAATCAATGGGATACACTCCCTATGTTAACAAAATAGAGGGAAAAAATCCTAAACTCATCTCAATAGATGCAGAAAAAGTATTTGACAAAATTCAACATCCATTTATGATAAAAACTCTCAACAAAAGTGGGTACAGAGGGAATACATCTCAGCATAATAAAGACCACCATATACGACAAGCCCACAGCTAGCATCATACTCACTGGTGAAAAGTTGAAAGCTTTTCCTCTACGATCAGGAACAAGTCAAGGATGCCCACTCTCAACACTTTTATACATAATAGTATTGGAAGTCCTAGCCACAGCAATTAGACAAAAAATAAAAAATAAAAGGCATCCCCATTGAAAAAGAAGAAGTACAACTATTTACAGATGACAGGATATATATTTTTTTTCTTCTTTAATGTTTATTTACTTTTGAGAGACACAGCATGAGCAAGGGAGGGGCAGAGAGAGAGGGAGACACAAAATCCAAAGCAGGCTCCAGGCTCTGAGCCATCAGCACAGAGCCTGATGCAGGACTCAAACTCATGAACTGTGAGATCATGACCTGAGCCGAAATCAGATGATATTATACACAGATGATGTTATATACAGAATATATCTGTATATATAGAATATATCATTTGCCCCTCAGATTATAGACAGAAAACTCTAAAAACTCCCCAAAAAAACTTAAGACTAATGAATGAATTCATTGAAATTGCAGGGTACAAAATCAATAAACAAAAATCCATTGCATTTCTATCCACTAATAATGAGCTATTAGAGACATTAAGAAAATAACATAATTGCATCAAAAAGAATAAAATATCTAAAAATAAATTTAACCAAGAAAGCGAAAGACCTGTACACTGAAAATGAGAAGACATTAATAAAAGAAATTGAAGACACAAATAAATGGAAAGCTATCCCATGGCCATGGGTCACAAGAATACTGCCAAAATGTCTGTACTACCCAAAGCAACGTACAGATTCAGTGCAGTCCCTCTCAAAATCCCAATGCCATTTTCAAAAGAAATAAAGAGATCCTCAAACATGTATGGAACCACAAAATACCCTGAATAGCCAAAGCAATCTTGAGAAAGAACAAAGCATCCCACTCCCTGATTTTATACCATATCAAAGAGATTGTAATTTAAAACAAAGACACAAAAATCAATGAAACAGCCCAGAAATAAATAAACTGTGCATATATGGTCAAATGATTTATAGCAGAGGAGCCAAGAATATACAAAGGAGAAATGAGAGCCTCTTTAATAAATGGCGTTGGGAAAACTGAACAGCCACGTGCCAAAGAAGGAACCATCCACTCTCTTACACCACACACAAGAATTAACTCAAAGTGGACTAAAGACCTGAACTACGACCTGAAACCATAAAACTTCTAGAAGAAAATACAGGCAGAAAGCTCCTTGACATCAGTCTTGGCAATGACGTTTTGGATTTAACACGAAAAGCAAAAGCAACAAAAAGTACAAATGAGCAAGCAGAACTATACCAAACTAAAAACGCTGCTACACAGCCAAAGAAACCATCGACAAGGTGAAAGACAACTGAATGGGAGAAAACACTTGCAAATCGTACCTGATAAGGGACTAATATCCAAAATATATAAAGAACCCCTACAACTTACTAGCAAAAAACCATGTGATTTAAAAAATGGGCAGAGGATCTGAAGAGACATTTTTCTAAAGAAGACATACAAATGGGGGCACCTGGGTGGCTCAGTCGGTTGAGCATCCAACTTCGGCTCAGGTCATGATCTCACGGTCTGTGAGTTCAAGCCCCGTGTTGGGCTCTGTGCTGACAGCTCAGAGCCTGGAGCTTGCTTCAGATTCTGTGTCTCCCTCTCTCCCTCTGACCGTCCCCTCCCCCATTCATGTTCTGTCTTTCTCTGTCAAAAATAAACAAACATTTACAAAAATTATTTTTAAAAAGAAGACCTACAAATGGTCAACAGGCACATGAAAAGATGCTCTGAATCACTCATCATCAGGGAAATACAAATCAAAACTGCAGTGAGATACCGCCTCACACCCATTAGGGTGGCTAGTACCGAATACAAGGCACAAGTGTTAGTGAGGATGTGGAGAAAAGGGAACCCTCATGCCCTGATGGGAATGTAAACTGGTGTAATCACTATGGAAAACAGCATGGAGGTTCCCAAAATATTAAAAATAGAACTACCACGGGGCACCCAGATAAGTTAAGCACTCAGTCAGTTAGGCGTCTGACCAGCTCAGGTCTGATCTCACAGTTCATGAGTTCGAGCCCCGCATCGGGCTCTGTGCTGACAGCTTGGAGCCTGGAGCCCGCTTCGGATTCTGTGTCTCCCTCGCACTCTGCCCCTCCCCCGCTCACACTCTGTCTCTCAAAAAACGAATAAACATTAAAAAAATAAATAAAACAATAGAACTACCACATGATCCAGAAATTCCACTTACGGATATTTGTCCAAAGAAACAAAAACACGTTCACTGCACATTCTGGTGGCTGCCAGAGGCAGGGAGTGGAGGGTAGGAGGAGTGGGTGAAGGGGTCAAAAGGTACAAACCTCTGGTTATAAGTCTTGGGGCTGTAACCTACAGCATGGTGACTGCCGTCAACACTGTGTTGCATACTTCAAAGTTGCTGACGATAGATCTTAAAAGTCATGGTCATAGGGGCGCCTGGGTGGCGCAGTCGGTTAAGCGTCCGACTTCAGCCAGATCACTATCTCGCGGTCCGTGAGTTCGAGCCCCGCGTCGGGCTCTGGGCTGATGGCTCAGAGCCTGGAGCCTGTTTCCGATTCTGTGTCTCCCTCTCTCTCTGCCCCTCCCCCGTTCATGCTCTGTCTCTCTCTGTCCCAAAAATAAATAAACGTTGAAAAAAAAAATTAAAAAAAAAAAAAAAAAAGTCATGGTCACAAGGAAAAACATTCATAACTATATAGTAATGATGTTAACTAGGCTTACTGTGATCATCTCACAGTATCATATATTGAATCCTTACCTCGTACACCAGAAATATAATGCTGTGTCTCAATTATACCTCCCTACATAAATTTAAAAAATAAGATTTTATTTAAAATATGAAGACTTTAATAAATTGAGAGATACACAAATTTCACGGACAGAAAGATTGGCTTTCTTAAAGATGTCAATTATTCCTCAGTTAATGTATACATTCAAAAGTATTCCGGAAAAAAGACCACAGGGATGTCATATGGTCCTTAATAAGTTTATTCTAAAAATGTATAAGAATTTCTACTTCTGGTAATGGCAGACTCAGTAATTCAGACCAGCCATCCTGCTAGAAAAGCTGTACAAAATATTTTTAATCACTGCCTAAATTCATCAGAAAGCAAGCAGCTGATGAATTACTGGGCCGGGATTCAGGGGGAGATAGTAACCCAGGGAGGTGAGCCTGACATGTGGGACCACACAGTTCAAGGTGCCTGCCGATTCCAGAAGAGATGGCTGAGAAGCTCTGTGGCACTTCTGACAAACGGGAATTGAAAATAAAAGTCCAGAACTCACCATGCCTAGAGTTGAGACCCCAAGGAAGTACCCTCCCGGTGGAAGGGAGACAAGTACATACTGGTCCTCCTGGGGACGGAGCCTGCTTCCAGTCCTCTCAATCCCCAAAGTGGACCACTGGTGTCTCAGGCACCTGCCAGAAGCAAATACAAAACCCCGCTGGAGGAGGTTAACATCATCCTAGGCCTCAGATTATTTCCTTAGTTTTTCATATACAATAAGAAATAACCAGGGACCCAAGGAGACAAGCATGAACAGAAAAAGACCACAGGGGCTGGGATTTTGAAAGCACAGTGCCTGGCCTATTCTAGGAGTAAGGCGAGATTGAGAATTTAGGTGAATGACTGGAAAATACAGAGGACAAGCAGAAAATCCAAAACCAAAATAAACATTAACTGCTGAGAAGAACGCCATGAATATGTTGAACAGAATTAGTGACCTGGAGACAGAGGAGGAGCTATAGTCGTAAAATGAAGCATCAGGAGACAAAAGGACAGACACGACAGGTAGGAAAAGACCTGGGCCTGCGAGGTCACAGTGTTAACGAGCGCCAGAAGAACAGGAGGAAGGTTAGAGCAGAGACCGTGTACAGAGCAGCATTATTGTTCGTAACAGCGAATTGTTCAAAGTGGAAACCCTCTGAACGTCCACCAGCTCGTAAGAGGATGAGCAAACGTGGTATTTCCACACAGTGGGACGTTGTTTAATAAGAAAATGGCCTGCCATGCTACAACATGGAGGGACCTCAAAAACGGATGCAAAAGACTGCATCTCACATGCTGCCACTTACATGAAGTGTGCAGAAAAGGCACATCTAGAGACCAGAAGCCAGTCGGTGGGTGCCCGGGAGTGCCAAGGGATGGACGGCAAACGCACGAGGCGTCTCTGGGGTGTAGGATTGGTTTAAAAACCAGATCGTGATGATGGTAACGCTATTAAAAATAATTGCACACTCAGGATGAGCTTATAATCTGTAAATTCTAGTTCAACAAAGCTTTTTAAGAAAAAATCAGTTTCCAAAACGGATTGTGCCAGTTTTCAATTTCCTGCTTTTCATGCCCAGGTCTACCCTTTACTTGCTGTTCTGTAGTGAGCAGTGTTTTGTCAGCGGAGAGCCCTGGAGGGACATGGCAGGACCAGGGTGGGGGCTGTGGTCATGGTGCTCGGGTCGTTCTTGCTCTGCCCACGTGGCTGCTACAGGCGTGTGCGGGGAGACATGCAGCCAGGGACCCACACCCTGCAGCCCCCCAGCAAGCTTGCAGCTCAGCCCTGGCTTGGTAAGCCCCTCACTGTGGCCTCCCAGACGTGGACCGTGCACACCTCAGGGAATGAGCCACCCTGCCAGCAAGTAAGTTCCCCACCCCCAGATCCACATGCACACTCACCTACCAGCATGGCCCATCTGTACCTCCAAGGGGTCAGCCCTGCTCGTCCAGCTCTGACCCAGCTCTGGTCTGCACAACACAGTGAGTTTCTTTACAGCCACACCGGGAACTTCTGAATCCCAGCCTTGGGAACTGGGCCCTTCTATGTTTGCCTTCCTTGGGCGGTCACCTTCAGCCCGAGGGTGACTTCAGCATTCTCCTTCTACCTTCACAGCTCTCTCCCGTCATCAGTAATAGTTCTTTATATTAATCTTTCTCTGTTCAAATTACTCCATCGTTTACGTCTCCTGATTGGTCCTTGACTGAAAAAAAATCAAGCCCTAGATCGAAGAAGCTTTATCCCAAGCAGGATAATTAAAAAGAAATCTCTAAGCACAGCGTGGTTCAGCTTCTGAAAACTAAAGACAAAAAACAAAAACAAAAACAAAAACAAAAACACGTTTAAGCAGAGAAGTGAAAAAAAGGACACATTGGCTTCAAAGGTACAGCAGTTAGACTCCTCAGCAGAAGCAGCTGGGACAGAAGTCGATGGGATGAGATCTTCCAATGCTGAAAGAAACCACCCACCCACCCACACTGCTCTCTCCACTCAAAATACCTTTCAAGAGTGAAGGTAGAAACAGAGAGAGTGTCAGCCGAAACCAGGCTTCATCCTCAGACTTACACCAAGCAAAGGCAAAACGGTGTTTTCGGGCAGAAGGAAGATGACCCCAAAATGGAAGGTCCGACATGCAAGAGGGAATCAACAAAAACCAGTTGACACGTAGATAAACCTTAATGAGCATTAACTGTATAAATAGTGTCTTTGGGGCTTAAAAGATCAAGAATCAACAGAGGGAGCAGGGGCATGGGGCCCAGGAAGGGGATGCATGGAGGTATTCGTGAATTGCTTCTTGGGTTGTCTAGGAAGAAGATACTAAAACACTTGACTTCGAGAAGTCTGGAGTGCCACCTGTGACTTCTAGGGACCCACAGAAAGAAACCGTGAAAGGATGTCTCGTTGCCAGGCTGACGGGAAGGGATGGGAAAAACAACAATGGCCTATCCAGGAGGAGGCAGGAAACAGAGCACAGGTGGGACCAGTAGAAAGCAAACAAGATGGCAGGTTCAAACCCACTTTTTTTTTTTTTCAACGTTTATTTATTTTTGGAACAGAGAAAGACAGAGCATGAACGGGGGAGGGGCAGAGAGAGAGGAAGACACAGAATCGGAAACAGGCTCCAGGCTCTGAGCCATCAGCCCAGAGCCCGACGCGGGGCTCGAACTCACGGACCGTGAGATCGTGACCTGGCTGAAGTCGGACGCTTAACCGACTGCGCCACCCAGGCGCCCCTCAAACCCACTTTTTAACTACATTAAATAGAGGCACCCGGCAGGCTCAGTCGGTGGAGCCTGGGACTCTTGGTCTCAGGGCTGTGATTTCGAGCCCTGTGTTGGGTATAGAGATTACTTTAAAATCTTAAAAAAAAAAAAAAAAAAAAAAAAAAAAAAACCACTAAATGGACTAAATTCTCCCATTGAAAGACAGGCCATCAGACTATTATTTTTTTTTCTTTTAATGTACATGCCGTTAACAAGATGTATCTGTCCAAAATATAAAGATACAGAAAGGTTGAAAGTAAAAATTGGAGGGAGGGGCATCTGGGTAGCTCAGTCGGCTCAGGGCATGATCTCAGTTTGTGAGTTCAAGCCCTGCATCAGGCTCTGTGCTGACAGTACAGAGCCTGCATAGAATTCCCTCCCTCCCTCCCTCTCTCTCTCGCTCCCTCCCTCCCCCTGCCCCTCGCCCACTCATACATGTGCGCATGTGCTCTCTCAAATAAACTTAAAAAAAAAAAAAAGTAAAGGGGCACCTGGGTGGCTTGGTTAAGCATCCAACTCTTGATTTCAGCTCAGGTCATGATCTCACAGTGCTGAGTTTGAGCCCCGCATCAGGCTTTGGTTGACAGTGCAGAGCCTGTGTGGGATTCTCTCTCTGCCCCTACCCAGCTCACGCTCACTCTCTCTCAAATAAAATTTTTAAAAAATTATATACATATATATATAGATAGATATGTATATATCTATACATATATGTAAAAATTGGGGAAAGATACATTCCACAAACACAGTCCCTCAAAAAGTTAGCATGGCCCTATCAATATCAGAAGTAGACTTTTTTTTTTTTTTTTTTTTTTTTTTTTTTAATTTTTTTTCAACGTTTATTTTATTTATTTTTGGGACAGAGAGAGACAGAGCATGAACGGGGGAGGGGCAGAGAGAGAGAGGGAGACACAGAATCGGTAACAGGCTCCAGGCTCTGAGCCATCAGCCCAGAGCCCGACGCGGGGCTCGAACTCACGGACCGCGAGATCGTGACCTGGCTGAAGTCGGAGGCTTAACCGACTGCGCCACCCAGGCGCCCCAGAAGTAGACTTTAAAGCAAAAGGCATTACTAGAGTTACAAAGACACAGCTGAGAATATATGAAGTACATTCAAACAAAAGACTTAGTGTTTAAATCCGTATGCATCTAATTACATAGCCTCAAAATATTTAAAGCAAAAGCCAGCAGAACTACAAGATCAAACAGACAAACCTGTGATCCTGGTGAGAGGCACTGACAGCCTGAATACGGGGCTTGATCCCATGAACCAAACTGTGAGATCATGACCTGAGCCGAAATCAAGAGTCAGACATTTCACTGACTAAGCCACTCAGGTGCCCCCCGGTGAGAGGGTTTAACATACTTCTCTCAGGTGCATGTAAGAAATGACTCTTAATCTTATACAACACTTAAAAAAAAAGAAAAAAGGAAAGAGAAAGAAAGAAAGAAAGAAAGAAAGAAAGAAAGAAAGAAAGAAAGAAAGAAAGAAAGAAAGAAAGAAAGAAAGAAAGAAAGAAAAAGAAAGAAAAAGAAAGAGAGAGAAAGAAAGAAAGAGAAAGAAAGAAAGAAAGAAAGAAAGAGAAAGAAAGAGAAAGAAAGAAAGAAAGAAAGAGAAAGAAAGAAAGAGAAAGAAAGAAAGAAGAAAGAAAGAAAGAAAGAAAGAAAGAAAGAAAGAAAGAAAGAAAGAAAGAAAGAAAGAGAAAATGAGAAGCACTTCCCAACTCTTGTGATGAGGCCAACATAACTCTGATACCAAAACCATAACAAGAATGAAAATTACAGACCACTTCACTCACGAACACAGATGTAAAAACTCCTAAATAAGACACTAGCCGAATCTCGTGATACATAAAAAGAACACATCATGACCAAGATGGGTTTATTCCAGAAGTCACTTTAATATTTGAAAAATCAACATTAACAAAATAAATCATAATTTTCTCAGTAGATACATGAAAGTAATTTAGTAAAGTTCAAAATCCATGCACAATTTTTTTTAACTCCTAGCAAATTAGAAATAAAAGGGTACTTCCTTAATCTGAAAAAGCTTTTTTATTTTTTAGTAATTGTTTTTAGGGTTTTTTAAATATTTATTTACTTTTGAGAGAGACACACACACAGAGTATGAGCAGGGGAGGGAGGGGCAGAGAGAGAGGGAGACATAGAATCAGAAGCAGACTCCAGGCTCTGAGCTGTCAGCACAGAGCCCAACACAGGGCTTGAACTCACAGACTGTGAGATTGTGACCTGAGCTGAAGTCAGACGCTTAACCCACTGAGCCACCCAGGCGCCCCTTATCTATTTTTTTTTTTAAGGCAGAATGTTGAGAGCGTGACTTTTGAGACTAGGAGAAAGGTAAGGCTGCCACCGTCAGCACTTCTTTCCAGCACTGTTCTGGGGGGTCCCGGCCAGTGCAGGACAGCAAAACACACACACACACACACACACACACACACACACACACACACACACACACACACACACCGTAAGGCTTCAAAAGGAAGACAATCCATTACACGTAGATAATATTCATGTGAATAAAAAATTCAACAATCTACAGATAAATTATCAGAATAAGTGGACTTAGATTGCTGGATACAGAGTCAATAATCAAGAATCAACTGTATTTCTGTATACTAGCAAGTAACAAAAGAAACAAAATATTTATAATAGCATCAAAAAGTCAGATACCCAGGGATACTAACAAAATCTGTACAATATTTCTGTACAGAAAACAAATTCAAAATCAAGGGGAAAAATTTTTAGAGATCTAAACTAGTAAGGAAATTCATCATTTTTGTTGGAAAAGTTAGTAAACATACCAGTTGTCACCAAATTAATCCATAGATTTAAAGCAATCATAGTCAAATCCCAATCTTTATTTTGGTGAAAATTGACAATTCTAAAATTGATTATAAATATAAATGAATTTAAATGTCCAAGACCCTTAAAGACTGCAGGAGGGCTTGAGCTTCCCAATATCAACACTTACTCTCACGCTGCAGTAATGAAATGTGACAATGGAACAAGAAATAAACAAATGGACTTCCAGGTAGGTGACAGATCCAGATGTGAAAACACACAGTAAAGCTGTGGATCTAGAAGACAATATAAGAGAATATCTTCATGACCTAAGAGTAGGGGAATTTTTATTAAGCCACAAAAAGCGTTATCCGTAAAGGAAAAGATAAATTTGTATATCTTAAAACTGAGGACTTCTTTTTATCAGATGACCCCGCACAGAGTGCAAAGGCGAGACTACAGGACTCGGTGTCAGAACAGATAAAGAACCCCCCTAGACTATTAAGAAGACAGGCCAGCATAAGATGGGCACAAGTCTTGCACAGGCACAAGATAAAAAGAGATGCAAATCGCTGATAAGCACACGATAAAAGGCTCAACATCTTTAGTCATCAGAGTAATGCAAGTTAAAGCCACAGCTCTTCCTGCCAGCAGCACTGAAACCTACAAGACAAATGGAGGGGCGGGGGAGGGGTGGCAGCATTTGCATCTCTGTTGCTGGGGGCGGGATGCAAAATGATTCAGCCACTTGGGGGTGCAGGTTGGCAGCACCTCATTGCACTTTTTAACAGATCCGCAACGTCCTCAGGAAAGCCTGTCTTTACCACTTTCAGGTCAAATACTTCGAAGTCTAAGACTCTAAGACACGCACACTCTAACATCTCTGAAGTCGGGATGCACCCAAATCAGGTTCTCCTCCGTTCCACTCCACTTTCGAACTTGCCTAGCTCCCTCTCCTTCGTGGTGCTCTGGCACAGCTGGTAACTACGCTGTCTGATAGATCCCGCTGCACTGGACTGGAAGCTTCAGGAAAACAGACTTTGTTCACCACTGTACATCCTAAAGCTGGAATTGCCAGGTCAAAAGCCATGCACGTTTTTCAGGTGTGTTTTCATTACACAACACACAAACACAGCTCTGTTTTAAAGTTCAGCAACATATTGCACAGACCCTCCGCTTCCTCCCGATCCCTCCTCAAGGGCAGCCCACTGTCAGCAGTTTAGGATATATCCTTCTAGACTGTTCTTTGCACATACATGCATGTGAATACAGCGTGCATGTGTTGGTAGAGACTGTCTACTTTCCAGAAATACAGTGGCAGCATACACATTGGCAGTAGATGAGTTGGTGAGGGAGCCCTCACCAACTCTGGATGTATTCAGTCAATTCTTTACCCATGTGACAAGTGAAAGCCACCTCGTGCTTTAGATCCATATTTTCCTGATGTACAGGACTCGGTTCTATCAGTCTTTCTGGATGGTTTTCCAGATGTGAGCAGCCTCCCCTCTGTCCTGCACCAGCACCCTGAGGTTAAAGACATCCTCCTAGGCTTTTGTCCATCATGAGTGCAGGGCTATTTTATACCTAGCTCTTTAACCCATCTGGAATTTGTTTTTTCATATAGTTATAATTACTCTTTCCAACCGGATAACTCTACTAATCATAAGCCATCCTTGACTCTCCCAATTTAAATGCCATTTTCATCAAATATTAACTTCTCACACACACTTGGAACATTTTCTGGACTTCTGTTATTTTTTACTGATCTATCTCTGTGGCAAAGCCATGCTGTCCTGATCGCTGTAGCTTTATGCTAAGTTTTAGTATCAGGTGCAGAAAGTTCCCCCTCGTTAAACTGAAAAAAAAAGAATAGCAATTGTCGCACACTTTCCTTCCATGTTAATTTTAAAAAATATTTTGCCATAGTTTAAGAGCTTGTTTCCTTTTGGGAACTCAATTAAATCTCTATTTAAGAAGGCTAGATAGCTTTACATTACCTTTTCCTATCTATTTTGTCCAGCTTTTTGTTTTTGCCTTTTGGTAATTTTTTTAAAAATCGTTCATTTGGATCTGGATCTGTCTTGTTAAATATGTTCCTAGATTTTACGGTTTTTATCACTATTACGAGTGGAATGTTTAAATTTGTTCCACTTTTAACTGATTCTTGCTATTGACTATTTGTAGATTTTAAATGCAACCATTTTACTGAGTTCTCCAAATTTTTTTCATGGATTCTTGGATATTCTTGCTAAGGAATCATTGTCTCTTTTCTACAGAAGCTAGAAGCTCACAGCCATGTTGAGTAGACACTAGAGGGCATCCACAGCTTGATCCTGGGTATATTGGCTTTTAATGGTTTTAGTAATTTTCCATTGAAATGTGCCATTTGCCATCGGTACATGTCCCAGCTTCAGCATCGCTGGGAGCTCAGTAGAAACGCAAAATCTCCAGTATTACTTACTGAACCAGAACCTGCATTTCAAAAAGATTTCCTGGGGTGCCTGGGTGGCTCAGTCGGTTGAGCGGCCGACTTCGGCTCGGGTCACGATCTCGCGGTCCGTGAGTTCAAGCCCCACGTCGGGCTCTGTGCTGACAGCTCAGAGCCTGGAGCCTGTTTCGGATTCTGTGTCTCCCTCTCTTTGACCCTCCCCTGTTCATGCTCTGTCTCTCCCTGTCTCAAAAATAAATAAAAACGTTAAAAAAAAAAAAAAAAGATTTCCTACATAAAGTTTGAGGAACACTGGTCTAGATGATTTCTTTCTATCTTGATTTTACTTGAGTTTAGTAAGAAAAGCTGTCGCTGTTGGAGTCTACCAAACATCGTTTGGCATCTACTGGTCCTTTAAAAAATGGAGCCCTCCTTTTTGGTGGCTACCATGCTTTCTAGTGTTTGATACCCTAATTCTGGACCAGCCCTGTGCCGACAGCAGGAAACCACCTTTCAACCACCCCCTTGCGTTGTCGCTCACCACTTACTTCCTCATCCTGACTCTTCAGCTCCCCAGAGCATCTCCAGGCTGAGATGGGACATTCTCCTGCTTCAGGTGTGAGGACAGTGGGCGCTCAGAAATCACTTGATTTAACTTGATCTGTCATTCTGGTACAGCTCAGCTGGGGGGCTGGGGGAGGCTTCCTCTTCTCCATGCAGATGCTTTTTTATCTTGCTGAATCACAGACCCCCCTGAATCTGGACACCTCCCCAGGAAAACGCCCATTAACGGCTTCCCCTTCTGGTTGGGAAACTCCTGGGTCCCTAAGCCCATAGTAACAGGCTTGCTCCCTGCTTTGCCAAAACCTCTGGCTGTGGGAGACCCTGGAGAAATCCCCACCACCGGTCCCCAGCAGCTCCCCTCCACGTGCTCGCCACACACCAGGCACCGTGCTGAACACCCACGGGCCCTCCACGGAGTCTGGCCACAACTCCAGGGGACAAGTTACACCGCCAGCCCATTTTACAGATGGGGAAAACACAATTTCCTCAAGAAGCCAGAAACTCCTTAAAGTCAAGGACTGTTCTTGGGGCTGGGACCTGGACAAGCCAGAAGGTCACTGCCGATCACAAGGCGTGGAGGGAAGCCGCGGCAGGGCCCCCACTCCCCGTTCCCTAAGCCCCTTCCTCTGCAGATGGCTCAAAACCTCGTTAGAATGGAGGGCCATTCTCAGGACCACAGCTGACTGGACCGGTGTACCAGGCATGATGCAGGGACACCGACATAGAGCTGTCTAGGCTGTCTGGCACTGTGCTCCCCAGTCAGGGTGCCCTTACCACACAGGGCCCAGTTGATCCCCCGCTGGTGGGCGATAAAGTTGGGGGCAGAAGGAGTGAGCAGAAAATGCACATTCCAAAAATGCTGCAAGACCACAGATGGAGATAGTGGGCCAAACCAGGAGACAGGAGAGGAGACAGAAGCATCTAGTGAAGCAGCCCCAGGAGAAGCGGTCTAGGGAGAAGCGGCATCACATCTCAGAGGGGCCACACGACGTGAGCGACAGACGGGCCCTTGACAGAGCTGCCTTTGTGCGAACAGAATCCCTGGGAGGGGCAGGCGTGGGAGCCCCCAGAGGCCGGCTGTGGACAGATGTGCCGCTCGCCCTGACACTGAGCCAGGAAGTAGCAACACCCGCCCGGGGGGCAGCTTGTTGTTTATTGACCAGACACGGTGGCCTTGGTTTCTGGACATGGAGTCGACGTGAGAGAGCCTGTCTCCTAGGAAGGGGCCAGGGCTCAGGACAATCAGCCAGGAGCGACGAGGAGAGGGACGACACCACACTCAGCTCCCCGACAGGGAAAAGGACACACCAGCAGCTTTGCCCCACAGACACCAGGCTGGGCTGGAGGTGGGAGGAGGCCGGAGTTTGCAACGTCCTTCCAGACGGCTCCGAGGACGAGAGCCCCGGTCCCTTGGGTGGTCTGCCGGGTGTAAGGTGAAGGCAAGGGCCATGGGGGCCCAGACAGCCCAGTCCCAGAAAGACCTCGGGAGGAAGCACAGGACGCGGAGCTCCAGTGGGTCCCCGTCCCACCGCTGGGCCTGGGCTCTGGAGCCACTCTGGTGTAGGATGCTGCCTGAGGCCACCCGTAGGGGCTGTGGCCCAGCCACAGATGTGCCAAGGGCTGCAGACCCCACCTTCTTCTGGCCCTGGGGCCCCTCTGGAGGCAACAGATGGCCACCGGCAGGGATCAAAGTCCACAGGAAGCGTCTGGCCAGGCTGGGTGTCCTTATGCATCCAGGCATCTGAAAGGAGCCTGCGGCCCTCAGGGGAGGTACAGGGCCACGACCACGTAGATGACCCAGCTGGTGGACACAAAGACCCCAAAGAGCAGGCTGAAGAGCACGAGCGAGCGGGCCTTGCGGGAAGCCTCCTCGGCCTGGGCCAGGTCCCCCCTGCTCAGGGCCGCACGCGTCTGCAACGAGACGGAGGCAGGGAGTGGACGGGAGCCCCCGAGGCCCCCCACGTGCCACCAGCAGGGCCAGGCCCCAGCACACAGCCTGGAATGCAGACAGCCCGAGGGGCTCAGGACCCGCCCGGCCACCTCACGTGAAGGAGCAGCGACAACAGAGGCCACGGGCGTGCACACTCAGCCTCTCCTACAACCCTCACGACAGCCCTGAGACCGGGGTCACTGCTGCCCCCACCGTGCAGATGAGGAAACAAAGGCCCACCCAGGGCCACACAGCTAGCGGTGGAGCCAGAACTCACAGGCAGGCTGTGGCCTCCAGACTCCCGCCTCTGAGCGGTCCTGAGAGCTGCCTTCTCCCCACCGTCCTGGTTTATGATGGGGGAGCCTGACCAGCGCGGGGAGGTCAGGGCCCGGCCAGGTCTGCCGTGGGCAGAAGCCCCCAGGGGCTGGCCTACTCTGTTAGAACATCCTCACACCAGCGTCACCGGGTCCCCAGGGTACCCCTGCCTGGTAACGGTCAGCGATGTCAGGAGGGAGGAAGAAAGCCATGCAGATAATGGATGGACAGGAGGACAGGTGGAAGGTGTTGGACGGACAGGGAGAGGCGGACAGGTGAGTTAATAGATGAATAGAGGGGTGGGTGGGAGGGTGGCTGGACGGAAGGAAACGGAGGGATGGGTCCATGGACGGATGAGGAGCTAGAGGGACGGGGGCAGAGGGCTACAAGAGACGAGTGAATGGACGGAGGACTGTCTCTACCCTGTCAAACACAAGCCCCCACTGAGGCAGGCAGTTCCTGGGGCCTTATCAATCATTCACACCTTCGCTGTAAACTGGTTTAGCGGACTTTTCCAGAGCAGATCTTGAGTGGCACGGGACAGAGACAGGAGAGGGGAGGAGGTGTCCATCCAAGAGGGGCCAGGACCGCAGGGTCAACCGAGCACTGTTTTCCCAGTTCCCGCCACCCTCCCGAGACACCCAGTGGCCGGGACAGGGGGGCAGGGGCTGTGTGGGCCCCGCCGGGGCTCTTCCCCCCGACTGCTGGCAGGGCTGCCCCACCCCCACCTACCTCGTGGGAATAGACGATAGCGATGAGCCCCGTGAGGAGGCAGCAGAAGAGGGTCACGAGCACGGACTCCATCATGTAGTCCTTGGGCAGGGGCCTGTGCTCCACCAGGGGCGGGGCGGGCATGCTGGCCACGGGGCTGTTGTACTGCAGGGGCAGAGGCCGCGGCCAGTGAGGGAGCCGGCCCAGCCTCCAGACACCGCAGTGAGGACACGGCCACGGGGGCCACCGGAGGGTCCCCCCCTCCACCCCCGACTCCCACCCAGTGAGGCTGTGGGTCACCACGGGGCCGGGTCAGGGCCCCCGTCTGCCTTCTCCCTCTGCACTCCCTGGCCCCCTGGCCCCCAGGAGTCCTGTCACTTGTGCCCTCCACCAACTGCTCAGTCCAGGGTGAGCCGTGGCGGTGCCCCCCTGTCCTGACTGGGCTCCCCACCACCAGGGACCTCTAAGCTCTCCTCCATGGGCATCCCAGGATTTTTTGGTTTTTCTACAAATCTCACCAAGTCATCTCCCACCCAAAGGCCCCAGGGCCCCTTACAACGGACCCCACCCCCCCACCCTCCTTTCTTCCCTGAGTCGACCACCATCATTCCCAGAACAGCCGGGCCTGGCCACCCCCTACCCTGTGCCCAGAGCACCCCTCCTCATCCCTCAGAACTCAGCTCAAAAGCCCCCACCTCTGGGAAGCCTTCCAGGCTTGCCCACCCCCCAGGCTGGCGTGACCTGCTCCTTTCCCTCATCTGGGCACCGAAGCCCCTCTGCAAGGGTCACTAATGGTGACTTTTGGTCACCTGCGTGCCCAACTCTCCCCACCCTCCACCCCCACTGGGGAGGGAGGAGGGGCAAGAGAAGTGAGACAGCGCGACAGGGGAGACCCGGGGTCAGGGGTACACGGCACTCACCACCGGGAACGATGCAAAGAGCGGTGGTGCGGCGGGCGCGGGGTACAGGGGCGCGGCCGGTGGCGGCGGGTACAGGGCCTGGGGCGAGGGGCCAGGCTGGAAGAGGACGGGCCCCTGCGGGAAGGGCGGGTACAGCAGGTGCACTGCCTTGGGGTCCGGTGGTGCGTAGGGAGGGGGCTCGCCCACGAAGCCGATGTTGGGCACCCCTCCGACGGCCACCTTGGGCCCCTGTCTGGCCTCGCCCGTGGCCTCGGCCTCGGGGGGGGCCGCCGTCGAGGCCTCGGCCTGGGGCTCGGCCCGGGACTCCTCCGGGGCCGGGGAACTGCCCGCATCCACGGCCACTTCCTCGCTGGGCCCTCCGTCCTCATCCAGGAGCTGCGGGCGGCGTGGGAGCTGGGGCAGCGCGGGGCCGCGGGGATCCTGGGGGGCTGCGGGGCCACCGCCCCCTTTTGCGTCCGCTCCTGGGAAGAAACGCCAGGGACAGTGAGCAGGTGGGACTCCTCCCCGTGAGCTGCAAGTCACAGCCCCTCCAGGGACAAAGTCACAGCGACGCTGCCCGTCCCCACCCTGCACGTGCCCACACTCAGGCCTCTCCCGGCTGGGCTGGCTGGGCGCTGGAAGGATCCACCCGAAGTGGAAGGGTGAGACGAGAAAACAGGCGCCGACGGGAAGGGTCTCCGGGCAGCCACACGGTCAGCACAGCACCGGGCAGGGATGGGACACAGGCCTTGGTCCCCATGGCGGCCGCTGGGTCCTGCCCCCACTGCCCTGTCCCTGGAAGACCGGACCAGTAAGGATCTTAGCCCCGGAGAGCTGGTCTGAGAGATGAGCCAAGCCAGAGTCCTGGCTCGTGAGGTAGGGAAGACAAGGTGCCCCAGGGTTGCCAGGCCCGGGCTAAGGATGGACTTCAAAGAGCCAGGAGGTCACTAAGGGCCAAGTGCCAGCTGAGGCACAGAGGGGACAGAAGCCTGAGAGGGGGCAGGGAAGGGGCAGCCAGCAGGGGTGGGGAAAGCCCGCCAGCTTCGGGAAGCAAGGGCGCAGGGGCCCTGAGCCGCCTTCCAGCCCCGGCCTGGCCTTCGGCACCCACCCCGGGGACTCCTGTGGAAATCCCTAAGGGAAGGCTCACTAAAATGGAGGCAGGAGGCCAGATGGCAGAGCTGTACCCTCGACATCAATTCCAGGAACAACTGTCAGTTACTGACAGAGCCCAGCAGAGGCACCCTCACCAGGAGACCATCGCGATCGCGGGCCCAGAGGGAAGGACGGACCCTGCATCTCCAACAAGAGACCCGCCACCCCAGCGACTCGGCCAGTGAGAAACTGCCCTCACCCTAAACTCCTTCCTGCCAATCTCCGGGTCAGGACAGCCCCTCCCAGCGTCCTCCTCCTAAAATAATCCTCTTTGTAGGACTTGCCTGTGATTTGACCCTAGCTCGCACATCCGGAGTTGCAATTCTCTACTCTTCCCGAATAAGCCCATTTTGCTGGCAAAGTAACGGGCTGTTATTTCTGAGGCTGTCACTCCAGAGGCACCCAAGCAGGTTCTACAAGTCCCGAAGGTAGCCTGCTACTCCTCAGAGCACCCTGACGGCTGAGAACCTCTAAGTCTCAGGTGGGTTCCAGAGGAACGGCCTGCGAGAGGGACCTGGGTGGGCATTCAAGGCCCCACAGCAGGGTGGGGCGGCCCAGGGCCTGGCTTTGGAGGTTTACTTCCTAAGTGTTCTTAAAGGTGACAAGAGTTGGGGCGCCTGGGTGGCTCAGGCGGTTAACTGACTTCGGCTCAGGTCATGATCTCACGGCTCATGAGTTCGAGCCCCGGGTCGGGCTCTGTGCTGACAGCTCGGAGCCTGGAGCCTGTTTCGGATTTTGGGTCTCCCTCTCTCTCTACCCCTAACCCACTCGCATTCTGTCTCTGTCTCACTGAAAAATAAATAAACATTTAAAAAAGTTTTTAAAAATTAAAATAAAAAATAAATCATATTCTGTGGTAAAACAGGGGTGGGCGCCTGGCTGGCTCAGTCAGTGGCACATGCAACTTTTGACCTCAGAGTCATGAGTTTGAGCCCCATGTTGGGCATGCGAATTCTCTCTCTCTCCCCTTCTCTCTCCGCCCCTCTCCCGCCTGCTCTGTCTCTCTCTCAAGATAAATAAACTTTTAAAAAAATTTTTTAATTTTAAGTCTCTCTCTCCTATGGATGTAGGCAAAGCACAAAAGAAAACCACCTGAAGACACAAAAGTGACCAAAAGCAGACAGACTGTGGAGTCAAACCCCATTCGTGAGTTCGAGCCCCGCATCGGGCTCTGTGCTGACAGCTGGAGCCTGGAGCTTGCTTCAGATTCTGTGTCTCCCTCTATTTCTGCTCCTTCCCCACCCATACTCTGTCTCTCTCTCTCTCTCTCTCTCTCTCTCAAAAATACATGATAAAACATTTTAAAAAATTAAACATGTCAGACCAGATGGACTTAGATCTACACAGAACATTCCACCCAAAACCAATAGCATACACATTATTCCCAAGTACACAAAGAACATTCACCATTACAGAATATACGTTAGGCCACAAACAAGTTTTTTTTTTTTTTTAAGTTTATTTATTTTGAAAGAGAGAGCGAGTGCATAAGAAAGTGAGAGGCAGAGAGAAGGAAAGAGAGAATTCCAAGCAGGCTCCACATCACCAGCACACAGCCCAAGGTGGGGCTCAAACTCATGAATGGTGAGATTATGACCTGAGCCAAAACCAAGAATCAGACACTTAATGGACAAGGCACCCCCACAAACAAGTCTTAATAAATTCAAGACTGCTATCTTACCAAAGATCTTCTTGAACCACAGTGGTATGAAACTAGAAAGCAATTACAGGAGGAAAACCGGAAAATTCACAAATATGTGGAGATTCCACAACATGCTGCTGAACCACCAATGAGTCAAAGGTGAAATCAAAAGGCAAATTAAAAAATACCTCATGACGAATATATAAATACAACAGATTTCCTGTATGGGATGGGATGCAGCCAAAGCAGTTCTGAGAGGAAAGTTCACAGTACTAAATGCCTCATCAGAAAAACAAGAAAAATCTCAAATTAACATCCTGACTTTACAAGTCAGGGGAAAATTAGGGGAAACTAGAAGGACAGAACTTAGGGGGAAAAGAACAAATAAAGCCCAACGTTAGGAGAAGGAAGGAAATAACAAAGATCAGAGCAGAAATAAATAAAATAGAGACTAAAAAGGCAAGAGAAAAGATCAGTGAAATGAAGAGCTAGTTCTTTGAAAAGATAAACAAAATGGACAAACTTACAGCTAGACTCACAAAGGAAAAGACTCAAAATCAAAAACAAAAGATGTTACAACTGATACCACAGAAACACAAAGGGTCATAAAGAGACTACGATGAATAATTGTAAAAAGCCAACAATTTGACAACCTAGAAGAGATGCGTAAATTCCTAGAAACATACAATCTACCAAGACAGAATCATGAAGATAAACAGAATCTGAACAGAATCATGTTCATCAAAAACCTCTCAACACACAAAAGTCTAGAACCAGACGATTTCACTGGTGAATTCCAAATATTCAAAGAATTAATACCAATCCTTCTTAAATGCTTCCAAAAAATGGAAGAGAAGGGAAGACTTCCACATTCATTTTACGAAGCCAGCATCACCCTGATATCAAAACCAGACAAGGATGCCACAAGAAAAGAAAATCACAGGCCAATGGCCCGGATTCACACAGATGCAAACGTCCTCAATAAAATGGTAGCAAACCAAATTCAACAATACATTAAAAGGATCATGCACCATGTCCCAAGTGGGATGGGATTCCAGGGATGGTTCAACAAACACAAAAGTCAATATGATATGCTCAATACATTAACAAAATGAAAGGGGAAAAATAAAGCACAAGATCCTCTCAACAGATGCAGGAAAAGTATTTGGCAAAAGTCAACATCCACTTATGATTAAAAAAAAAAAAACAACAGGGGCGCCTGGGTGGCGCAGTCGGTTAAGCGTCCGACTTCAGCCAGGTCACGATCTCACGGTCCGTGAGTTCGAGCCCCGCGTCAGGCTCTGGGCTGATGGCTCAGAGCCTGGAGCCTGTTTCCGATTCTGTGTCTCCCTCTCTCTCTGCCCCTCCCCCGTTCATGCTCTGTCTCTCTCTGTCCCCAAAAAATAAATAAACGTTGAAAAAAAAAAAAAAAACTCAACAAAAGTGGGTATAGAACACACCTCAGTATAATCAAGGCCACCATATAGGACAAGCCCACAGGTAGCATCTTACTTATTGGTGAAAAGCTGAAAGCTTTTCCTCTAAGATCAGGAACAAGTCAGGGATGCCCACTCTCACCACTTTTATTCAACATGGTATTGGAAATCCTAGCCACAGCAATTAGACAAGAAAAAGAAATAAAAGGCATCCCCATTGAAAAGAAAGCAGTTGGGGCGCCTGGGTGGCTCAGTCAGTTGAGTGTCTGACTTCAGCTCAGGTCATGATCTCACAGTTTGTGGGTTCGAGCCCCATGTGAGGCTCTGTGCTGACAGCTCAGAGCCCGGACCCTGCTTCAGATTCTGTGTCTCCTTCTCTCTCTGCCCCTCCCCTGCTCATGTTCTGTCTCAAAAATAAATGTAAAAAACAAATTTTTTTAAAGAAAAGAAAGAAGTAAAATTGTCACCATTTGCAGATGACATGATATTAACAGAAAACCCTAAAATCTCCACCAAAACACTCAAATAATAAATGAATTCAGTGAAGTTGCAGGATACAAAATCAATAAACAAAAA
This sequence comes from Leopardus geoffroyi, assembly GCF_018350155.1. Lineage (NCBI taxonomy): Eukaryota > Metazoa > Chordata > Mammalia > Carnivora > Felidae > Leopardus > Leopardus geoffroyi. The sequence goes on along the minus strand of NC_059342.1, from coordinate 89,570,103 downwards.
TCCATTTCATTTCTATCCACTAATAATGAACTGTCAGAAAGAGAAATTAAGAAAATAATCCATTTTGGGGCGCCTGGGTGGCTCAGTCGGTCGGGCGTCCTTCTTTGGCTTAGATCATGATCTCACGTTTGTGAGTTCAAGCCCCATGTCGGGCTCTGTGCTGACAGCTCAGAGCCTGGAGCCTGCTTCGGATTCTGTGTCTTCCCCTCTCTACACCCCTCCCCTGCTCATGTTCTGTGTCTTTCAATAGTAAATAAACATTAAAAAAAATTTTTTTTTTTAAAGAAAATAATCCATTTAGAGGAGCCTGGCTGGTTCAGTTGGTGGAGCATGTGACTCTTGATTTTGGAATTACAGGTTGGAGCCCCATATTGAGCGTAGAGATTACTTAAAAAGAAAATCTTAAAAAAGAAAGAAAACAACCCATTTACAATTGCATCAAACAGAATATCTAATAATAATAATAATAATACCTAGGAATAAATTTATCCTTTTTTAAAGTAAACTCTACCCCCAACATGGGGCTTGAACTCAGAACCCCAAGATCAAGAGTAGCGTGCTCTACCAACTGAACAAGCGAGGCACCCCTAGGAATAAACTCAGGGGCACCTGGGTGGCTCAGGGTTAAGCATCCAACTTGGCTCAGGTCATGATCTCATGGTTTGTGGGTTCAAGCCCCGCGTCAGGCTCTGTGCTGACAGCTCGGAGCCTGGAGCCTGCTTCCAATTCTGTGTCTCCCTCTCTCCCTGCCCCTCCCCTGCTCACGCTCTGGCTCTCTCTCTCCCTCTCAAAAATAAACATTAAAAAAATTTTTTTTAACCTGTAAGCCAAGGTACAAGACCTGTAAGCCAAAGATGAGAAGACATTAATGAAAGAAAATGAAGACAACACAAATAAATGGAAAGCTATTCCACACTCATGGACTGGAACACTACTGTTAAAATACCCACACTACTGCCCAGAGTAACATATAGATTTAGGGTAAGCGATGCCTATCGAAATCCCAACAGCATTTCCCACAGAAATAAAGTGATCCTAAGATTTGTATGGAACCGCAAAAGACCCTGAATAGCCAAAGCAATCTTGACAAAGAAAAACAAAGCATCACACTCCCTGATTTCACACTATATCACAAAGAGGTTGTAATTAAAAAAAAAAAAGGGGGGGGGGGCACCTGGGTGACTCCATTGGCTGAGGTCCGACTTTTGGTTTCAGCTCAGGCCGTGAGATCAAGCCCCGCATCAGGGCCCACACTCAGCGTGGAGCCTGCTTAAGATTCTCTCTTTCTCTGTCTCTCTCCCTCTCCCCCTCTCCCCCAATAGCATGCTCTTTCTCTCTCAAAAACAAAAGCCAAAAACCCCCAAAGACCCAGACACATAGATCAATGAAACAGCCCAGAAATAAACCCGTGCATTTATCATCAACTGATTTACAGCAAAGGAGCCAAGAATATACAACAGAGAAATGAGCACCTCTTTAATAAATGGCATTGGGAAAACTGAACAGCCACGTGCCAAAGAAGGAACCATCCACTCTCTTACACCACACACAAGAATTAACTCAAAACAGAGTAAAGGCTTGAATTTAAGACCTGAAACCATAAAGCTTCTAGAGGAAAACATAGGCAGAAAGCTCCTTGACATCGGTCTCGGTGACGATTTTTTTGGATTAAACACAAAAAGCAAAAGCAACCAAAACACAAAGTAGCAAGCGGGACCACATCCGACTAAAAAGCTTCCCGCACAGCAAAAGAAACCATCAACAAAGTGAAAAAGGCAATGTAGAGAACGGGGGGAAATACTGGCAAATCATGTATCTGAGAAGGGGCGAATATCCAAAATATGCAAACAATTCCTACAACTCAAGAGCAAAAAACATACAATCCAAGTAAAACAAAAACAAAAACAAAAACAAAAAAACAAAAACAAAAAATCTTAAGCAGGCTCCACGCCCCATGCAGGGCCCGAACTCACCACCCGGAGATCGAGACCCGAGCTGAGATCAAGTATCGAGCCCGATACTGAGCCACCCAGGTGTCACCAGCAAACATTATTTAAAAAGGGAACCAAATGGAAATTTTCAACTAAAGCATATAATAATACCTGAAGTTAAAAATGTACTGGCTGGCCTCAGTAGCAGAACGGAGAGAACAGGGGGAAAAAAGGGTCTGTGAACCTGAACAGACACTAATCCAAAGAACGGAGAGAGGACGACGAAAGGAAAAAACAGGAAAAGAACGATACGTCAGGGGCCTGTGTGGCCACACAAGGTCTGATGCGTCATCGGTCAGGGAAGTCCCAGGAGAGATTTGGGGGAAAGATATATTTGAAGTACGACATAGCTGCCAACTTCACAAGTCTGGTGAAAAACAAATTTACAGATCCACAAAACTCAGAAAATCCAGAACAGGAACTCTGGGGGGGGAACACTCAGCCTAAATACATCAGCGTGTAACTTCTCGAAACCAACGATCATAATAAAGTCTTGAAAACAGGCAGAAGTAAATGGGATCTCTCTTTAGAGGGGAACAATAATCCGAATTTCTATAAACATTCAATACATGGCTGGGTCAGAAGACAGTAGCTTAGAGTCTGGCTTAGAGTGCCAAAAGGAAAGAAGGGCCAACCCAGAAAGTGAGACCGAAAAAAAATGTGCTTGAGGAATAAAGGTACGTATGTTTTAGCATTCTACCGTCCTATGACAAAGTAACCACAAACACAGTAGCTTAAAACCACCCGTCCGCCTCGTTGTAATCACTAGGATTTAAAAAAGGGGCACTTGGGTGACTCGGTTGGCGGGGCACCGGCTCTCGATTTTGGTCATGATCTCACAGTGTCATGAGTTCAAGTCCCACGTCGGGCGCTCTGTGCTGGTGGCATGGAACCTGCTTGGGATTCTCCTTCTCCCCCTGCCCCTCCCCGGCTTACGCTGTCTCTCTCGAAATAAACTTTAAAACATAATTTAAAAAAAAATTTTAAATTAGAAAAACAAAAACAGAGGCCAGGACGTGGAGAAAACAGATCCTTGTACGGCTTCGGTAGGAACGTAAAAGGGTGCAGTCACTGTGGCAAGCCACTGTTAACGGCAGTTCCTCAAAAAGGCAAAAACAGAACTTCTAGATGATCCAATCGTGCCACTTCAGGGTAGACAGCCCAAAGAATTGAGAGCAGGGGCTACAGGAGACCTGTGGACACCCATGTCCGTAGACGCAGTATTCACAGCCGCTAACACAGAGCAGCGGCCCAACTGCCTGCTGATGGATGATGTTTGGATAACAAACGCAGTCCATCCATACGATGGAATATTGCTCAGCTTTAGAAAGGAAGGAAGTTCAGACACACTATACAACACGGAGTGGCCTTAAGGACATGATGCTAAGTAAAAGCAGCCAGTCGCAGGAAGACAAATACTGTGGCAGTCCAGGGATAGGAGGTGCCTAGGGTCATTAAGCTCAGGGACCAAAGGAGAGTGGTGGTCACCATGAGCTGGCGGTGGGGCGGGGGGGGGGGGGGGGGGGGGGCGGGGCGCAGGGAGCTGTTTGGTTTTTTTTTAATTTTTTTTAACGTTTATTTATTTTTGAGACGGAGAAAGACAGAGCATGAACAGGGGAGGGTCAGCGAAAGAGGGAGACACAGAATCGGAAGCAGGCTCCAGGCTCTGAGCCGTCAGCACAGAGCCCGACGCGGGGCTCGAACCCACGGGCCACGAGATCATGACCTGAGCCGAAGTCGGACGCTCAACCGACTGAGCCACCCAGGCGCCCCACATCACAACTTTTTTTTTCTTTAATGAGGAAAAAATAACCAAAACGCCCATGTGTTAGCTCACAGTTCTGTGAGTCCGAAGTCCAGGCGGCTCAATTCAGGGTTTTAGGAAGGCCAACATCAAGGCATCAATTGGACGGAGCTCCTATCGAGAGCTCTAGGGAAGAATCAACTTCCAGCTTCATTCAAATCGCTGGCCAATTCCAGTTCTGTGGGTCTGAGGCTCTCTGCCCCCAGAGGCTGCAAACAGCCCTTCCCATGTGACCCTCTCCGTCTCTGAAGCCAGGCACGGCACATCAGATCCTTCTCATGCTTCAAAATTCTCTTTCTTTCTGCCACCAGTTAGAGAGATCTCTCTGCTTTTAAAGGACTCACCTGGTTGGGTCAGGCCTACTCAGACAATCTCTGTATTTTAAGATCAGCTGACTTGGGACTTTAATTCCATCTGCAAAATCCTATCGTAGCAGCATCGAGATCAGTGTTCCTTTGACTAGCTAGGGGAGGGGGCTCTGGGGGTCATCCTTATTGTTCTGTGTACCACAAGTAAAACAAGCTATTCTCAGATGAAACAGGGAGGAGGCCTTGCCAGAGACCTTCTGGAACAGAAAGGCTGAAAGTTGTTTGGGCTGAAAGAAGTGACACCAGAGAGAGACTTGGAAATTTCGGGTGAAGGAAAAACAATTATCGAGGTAAATATAAAAGATTATTTTCCCTCCTAAATTTGTTAATATACATAGGACTGTTGAAAGCAAAAACCGTAACATTTTATAGTGTTTTCTTTTTTAAGTTTATCTATTTGAGAAATACAGAGAGAGTGCAAGAGGGGAGGGGCAGAGGTAGAGAAAGAAGGAGAATCCCAAGCAGGCTCCGTCGGCGTGAAGCTCGACGTGGGACTCGAACGCACATAACTGTTAGATCATGACCTGAGCTGAAATCAAGAGTTGGACGCTTAGCCAACTGAGCCACCGGGGTGCCCCTGGTGAGTTTTCAATGGATGTAGATGTACTACACATGAAAACTATATGTAAAGCTTGACGGATGTGAGAGTAAAGAGACCTGTAAGGTTACAAAGGAACACTGACACAATATTAACTCTAAGCAGACTGTGAAGGGTTAGGTATGCTTCCTAATCCCTAGAGCAATCACTAAAAGAATAGTAATAACAACATGAAGTATGTAGCCAAAACACCAAGATATAAATTTAAATGGAATATTAAAAAATATTCAAATACTGGGGCACCTGGCTGGGTCGGTAGAGTGTGCCACTCTTGATCTCAGGGTTGAGTTCAAGCCCCACGTTGGGTATAGAGATTAAAAATAAAATCTTAAAAATTTTTTTCAAATATTACCCAAACTGGGGGAAGGGATGGGACTAGGAGGTAAACCAGAGGAGCAAAACCATAGAGAAGACGGACAGAAAACAATAATAAAATTATAGACTTAAACGCAACCATATCAATAATTACATTAAATGTTGATGGTCTAAACATTCCAATTAAATAGCAGAGATGGACAGAATAAATAAAAACCAAGACCTACAAGGCTACCTACAATAGACACTCTTTAAATAGAAAGACACACTAAGGTTGAAAGTAAATGAGTGGGAAGGATATGCCATACCAACAGTAAGCAAAAAAGGCTACAGTGGATTTTAATATCAGACTTCAGGACAGAGTATTATCAGTAATAAAGAGGAACACTTCATAATGATAAAAGGGACAATTCGCCAGGAAGGCATGTGTGCCTCATAGCAGACCTTCAATATACATGAAACTAAAATTTAGAGAGATAAAAGGAAGAAGTACACAAAATATACAATTGAAATAAAAGATTTTAACACTCTTCTTACAGCAATTAATGGAGTAACTGGACAAAACATCATTCGGGACATAATGGATCTGACCAATGCTATAAACTACCTTGATCCAACCACTGTTTACAGAATACAACATCCAATAATTGCAGACACTGTTCTTTTCGAGGACAAAAGGTACATACACAAAAATCATATGCCAAGCCATCAAACAAGTCTCAATGTTAAAAATATATATATATTGAAATAACCCAAACTGTATTCTCTGACCATCCACAACAGGAGTACGTTAGAAACCAGTCACAATGATATATATAGGATAATACCTAATATATAAAAATTAAACAACATCGGGGCACCTAGGTGGCTCAGTCGGTTGAGCCTCTGACTTCGGCTCAGGTCATGATCTCCCAGTCCGTGAGTTCAAGCCCCGCATTGGGCTCTGTGCTGATGGCTCGGAGCCTGGAGCCTGCTTCAGATTCTGTGTCTCCCTCTCTCTCTGCCCCTCCCCTGCTTGCACTCTCTATGAAAAAAAAATTTTTTTAATAAAATTAAAATAAAAATTAAACATACTTGAAAAGAATTCATGGATCAAAAATAAAATCATGAGGTAAATTAGAAAGCATTTTGAACTGAATGATAACGTAAAAACAAAGTATCAGTATGCGTGAGATCCAGCTAATGCAGTTCTTAGAGGGAGACACAGAACTTTAAATGACTACATCAGAGGGGGCGTCTGGGTGGCTCAGCTGGATAAGCATCCAACTTTTGATCTTGGCTCAGGTCGTGATTTTGCAGTTTGTGGGTTCGAGCCCCACATCAGGCTCTGTACTGACAGTGTGGAGACTGCTAGGGATTCCATCTCTCCCTCTCTCTCTCTCTCCCTCTCAGAATAAGTAAACGAACTTTAAAAAATAAATAAATGACTACATAGAAAAAAAGAAAGGTCTCAAATCAGTCACCTAGAGTCCACCCTGGAATCTTGCTGGAAAAGAAAGACCAAAGTAAACGCAACATAGATCGAAGTATGAAACAATAAAGAACAAACATCAACGAAACAGGGGCACCTGACTGGCTCAGTCAGAAGAGCATATGACTCTCAATCTTGGGGTCATGAGTTCGAGCCCCATGTTGGGTACAGAGATTACTTTAAAAAAATGAAATATATTCTTTAAAAAGCCAATGAAATAGAAAACAGACAATAGAAAAAATTAACAAAGCCAAAAGATGGTTGAAAAGACCAAATTAACAAACCTCTATCTAGACTTAAGAAAAAGAGAACACAAATAGCCATGTCAGGAATGAAAAAGGGGTTATCATCACAGATCCTACAGATGTTAAAAGGAAATCAGGAGAATACAACTTTATGTCAACAAATCTGACAACGTAAATGAAAGAAAGTTCTTTCTCTCTCCAACTCTCCAAAATTGACACAAGAACAAACAGGAAATCTGAATCGCTGTATTTCTGTTAAATTTGTTACCAAAAACAAACCAAAAAAAAAAAAAAAAAGCTCTATCCCCAGATGGTTTCACTGCTAAAGTCTATCAAACATTCAAAGAAGAAAATAACACCATTATAGTTGGGTTTTTTAAATAGAGGAGGTAAGATCACTGCCAAATTCAAGAAACTGCAAAACAAGGAATAAAACTCTCCTTGTCTGCAGATGATATGCTTGTCATGTACAGAATCCAGGAAATCGACACCAATTCCAAAAACAAATAAATGGATTTAATATGGTCAAAGGTTACAAGGTTAATATACAGAATCGATTATGTTCTTATGCACTAGTAGCAAATAATTAAAAAACAAAATTAAAACTAAAATCCAATTCACAGTAGCACCAACATAACTGGAAAATAAGTGGGAATAAAACAAACCAATGAATTCCAAAACATCTACACTGAAAATTACAAAGCACCGCTGAGAAATTAAAGAAGCCCTAAATAAATGGAAAGGTATATACCATGTTCATTGTTCAGAACACTCAAACTGTTAAGATAACAATTCTCCCCACATTCATCTATAGATTCATTGCAGTCACAATAAAAATTCTAGCAGGCTTTTTTAAAATGCAGAAAGTGACAAGCTCATTATAAAATTTTTATGAAAATGGGTGCCTGGGTGGCTCAATTGGTTGAGCATCTGACTCTTGATTTCAGCTCAGGTCATGATCTCAGGGTTTTGGGATCAAGCCTCATGTTGGGGTCTGTGCTGAGCATGGAGCCTGCTTGAGAGTCTCTCCCTCCCTCTCTCTGCTCCTCTCCTGCTCTAAAATAAAAATAAAATAAAATAAAAAATAAAGGGATAAAATTTTTATGAAAATATAAAGCACCTAGAATAACCAAAACTATTTTCTTTTTTTTTTTTAATTTTTTTTTTTTTACATTTTATTTATTTTTGATAGAGAGACACAGAGCACAAGTGGGGGAGGAGCAAAGAGAGAGGGAGACACAGAATCTGAAGCAGGCTCCAGGCTCTGAGCTATCAGCACAAAGCCTGACGCGGGGCTTGAACTCACGGACCGTGAGATCATGACCTGAGCCGAAGTCGGACGCTTAACCGACTGAGCCACCCAGGCGCCCCCCAAAACTATTTTCAAAGGGAAGGCAAAATTGGAAGACTCTCCCTGATTTCAAGACTTACTATAAACCCATCACAGACCAGATGGTTCATTACTAATGAAATAATAGACGCATACATCAATAGAGCATTCAAATATGAGAGTGTAGAAAGACACACACATATTTGGTCAGTTGATTTGTGCCAGAGTTTCGTGGTCAGTTGATTTTTGGCCGAGTTTCCAAGGCAATTCAGTGGAGAAGGAAAGCCTTTTTCATAACTGGTATATAGGATCAGGGCACCTGGGTGGCTCAGTTGGTTAAGCGTCTGACTTTGGCTCAGGTCATGATCTCATGGTTTATGAGTTTGAGCCCTGTATCCGGCTCTGTGCGGACAGCTCAGAGCCTGGATCCTGCTCTGTGTCTCCCTCTCTCTCTGCCCCTCCTCTGCTTACACGCTGTCTCTCTCTCTCTCTCTCTCGCTCTCAAAAATAAATTTCAAAAAATTTTTAAAAACAGGTTAAAAAAATCATATAGGATCACCTGATTACCTGCATGGAAAAAAGCAAATATTGACTCTTCCTCACAATATCCACAGGAATTAACTCCAAAGGGATCATAAACCTAAGTGTAATACCTGAAACTATAAAACTCCTAGAAAAAAACATGGCCAATCTGTGTGACCTTAGGATGGATAAAGATTTCTTATATAGGACACCAAAACCATGATCCATAAGAGAAAAAAATTGGTAAACTGGACTTTAAAATTAAAAAAAAAAAACTTTTCCTCTTCAAAAGATATCATTAAGCTGCACAGCAGAGGAAACCACCAACAAAACTAAAAGACAACCTACCGAATGGAAGAAGATATTTACAAATGACCTATCCAAAAAAGGATTAGTATCCAAAATACATAAAGCACTTATACAATTCAACACCAAAAAAAAAAAAAAAAACCCAAATAATCTGATTGAAAATGGGTAGAAGACGTGAATAGACATTTCTTCAAAGACATACAGATGGACATACAGACACAAGAACAGATACTCAACATCACTCATCATCAGGGAAATGCAAATCAAAACTACAATGAGGTATCACCTCACACCCGTCAGAATGGCTGAAATCAACAACACAAGGAACAACAAGGGGTGCCTGTGGCTCAGTCGGTTGAGTGTCTGACTTTGGCTCAGGTCACGATCTCACAGTTCCTGAGTTCAAGTGCCACATGGGGCTCTCTGCGGTCCGTGCAGAGCCCGCTTTGAATCCTCTGTCCGCCCCCCTCTCTGCAGCTCCCCCACTCATGCTCTCTCAAAAATAAACATTAAAAAAAAAGACGAAGATGGGGCGCCTGGGTGGCGCAGTCGGTTAAGCGTCCGACTTCAGCCAGGTCACGATCTCGCGGTCCGTGAGTTCGAGCCCCGCGTCGGGCTCTGGGCTGATGACTCAGAGCCTGGAGCCTGTTTCCGATTCTGTGTCTCCCTCTCTCTCTGCCCCTCCCCCGTTCATACTCTGTCTCTCTCTGTCCCAAAAATAAATAAATGTTGAAAAAAAAAAATTAAAAAAAAAAAAAGACGAAGAAACGTATTGGCAAGCATGTGGAAAAAGAACCCTCCCGCACTGTTGGTGGGAACGTAAACCGATGCAGCCGCTGTGTTAGACAGTATGCAAACGCCTCAAAAGAAAGCAAAAACAGAACTACCCTACGATCCAATAATTGCACTACTGGGCATTCCCCCCAAAGAATACAGAAGCACTAACTCAAAGGGGTACATGCACCCCTGTGTTGAGCGCAGCATTGTTTACAACAGCCAATTTAGGGAAGCAGCTCAAGGGTGCATCAATAGATGAACGGATGAAGAAAATGTGGTACATACGTACAATGCAACATCACTCGGCCATCAAAAGAATGAAATCTTGCCATTTGCAACCAAGTAGATGGAGCCAGAGTGTATTAAATGAAACAAGCCGGAGAAAGACAAATACCGTATGATTTCACTCGTATGTGGAACTTCAGAAATAAAACAAAGGAGCCGGAGGGGGCGAGGGGGACGAAAAGAGAGAAAGAGGGAGACAAACCAAAAAACAGACTCTTAACTATAGGAACACACACACGGTTACCAGAGGGGAGGTGGGTGACGGGTGTGAAACAGGTGACAGGGATTAAGAGGTCACTTACCCTTGATGAGCACTGAGTACGGAATTGTTGAATCGCTATATTCTACACCTGCAGCTCATAGAACACTACACTGTGCTAATATTAACTACACTGGTTTTTTTTTTTTTAAACCCAGTATTAAAAAAGGATGATATCACTAAACACATACAAAGGCAAGTCAGAGTGAGAGAAAATATTCACAACACGTTATCAGACAAAGGAGTTTTATCAACAATGTATAAACAACTCTAACAACTCAGTAGGTCAAATATCCCAATGAGAAAATGGCAGGAATATTTGTGAACGCTTCACCCAAGAGGACATCCAGATGACCCGTAAGCACATAAGAGGATGCCCCATGTCACTGGTCACCAGAAATGCCGTCAGAATTGGAAATGCCAACTCCAGGCAGGAGGCAGCACCACGCACCCATTAGAAAGGCTGGAACAACAGCGCACCCGGGCCGAGAGAGCTTTGGCGAGTATGGACAACACCCGCAGCTCTCAGGTACCACAGCGGGGAGTAATGACAGGGCAACCACTTGGGAAACACTTAGTCGGTTCTTCTGAAAGTGAAGCATACATCCACCATATCAACCAGCTGTTCCACTCACAGCCACTTACCCAAGAGGAACAAAAAATACGACCACACAGGCTTGTGCACAAATATTTCCAGCAGCTTGAGAAACATACACGCTTGTCACTTGACGCAGCTGAGTTCCGGTTAGTTGGTTACACAGCATAAGCCAACTACTGACCAACAGAGAAGGGTTCCCCTGGCAGCCAGAGCCGGGGTGCGGGACACGGCTGGAATGAGAGTGGAAGGGTGGGAAGGAGGCCGTGGGGACAAAGGGAGAGGGGACAGTGGCCTGAGCAGAAAGGAGGGCTGTGGGCAAGCGGCTGGATGCAGGCAGGACTGAGGAGGTACACCTGCCCGACAGCGTATAGAGGCAGGATGGGAGGGCGTCATCGGGAGTGACAGGCAGACCAGACCCCTGATCTCCTCCCTGAGCGTCCAGGGCAGAGCTGGCCCGCGGCCCTGGGACGAGGCTGGGTCCCAGCCAGGAGCTGGAGCTCAGGGACCAGGCCGGCCGGGCTGCTTCACCAACCTGTGCCTCCTCAGGTTTCTCATCCTTAAAATGGGGACAACGCCACTTCTTGGGGGTGCTGTGGTGATTAGATGGGGGCACGCCCAACAAGTGCTCAACTAGCACCGGCTACTGTTAGCTGAGGTCAGGAAGAGCCTGGAAGATGAGGAAATGAGGTGTTCTGGACAGTTTTGGGGGGGGTCGTCTGTAAGGCACAGGGGAAATGAAAGCGAGAAGAAATGAGGTCGACCCTTAGAGCCAGAAAGATCTGTGACTTTTTGAAAAGTGTTTATTGTCGGGGGGAGAGGAGCAGGGGAGGGGCAGAGAGGGAGAGAGAGCATCTCTCCCTCCATGCTGTCAGCACAGAGCCCGACTTGAGGCTCGAACCCATGAAGTGAGATCGTAGCCTGAACTGAGACCAAGAGTTGGGCGTTTAACCGACTGAGCCATCCAGGCACCCCCAGTTTGACCCAGAGAGCTGGGCTCTTCCCAGAAGAGCAGGGAGGCAGGGGGGACCTAGCAGTTGCTGACCTACAGGAGGGTGGGAGTGGCCCAGATACTCCCCAGGGGGCACCAGCCAGACCCCAACCCGTGTTGAGGCCTTGTTAGAGGCTCTTGGGATTGCCATGCCCCCACCCCAGCCAAGGGCTGTTTCTGGAAGAACCGAGGCCACAACCACAAAGAGAACACAGGAGAAAATGGGAAGTCGGGTTTGCTAAGGGGGAGCTGGCTGACTTAACTCAAATCCACGCCCCGCCCCCCACCGCAAACCACCTTGTGCGCATGGGATACACGGAGGCAGCCAACCAACCACTCAATCCCACCCTCCTATCGAGTGCCTACTACGGACCAGCGCTGTAGGCCCGGAGACACGGTTCTGCGCACAAATCCTACCCAAGCACCATGATTTCAGCAGGTCCGCGTGCCTGGGGGGCTGCCGAGTGGGTGGAGCTCTGCAGGTCAAGACGTCGCAGCCAACGCTAAGGGCAGTGCAGGGAACAGCGGCCAGCGTCGCCGCGCATTTTTACGAGGTGCGGGGCCGCGGCTCGCAGACCGCTCGCCTGCACGAACACGGAGCTGGCGCAGCAAACGCGGCTGCGCCCCGCCCCCCCCCGCGGGCCCCCGACAAACCCTCCACGCCTCAGGCGCCTCATCTGTGCCACGAGGACCTGCGGCCAGCTCTGTGCGTGCCTCGCCGGCCATCGTCAGGCGCCCTACCGCACAGGTGGGACGAGGGAGGCCGACGGCAGGGACCCGCAGCCCCGGCCGGACGCAGACGCATTCCGGGGGCCGCGGCCGCGTCGAGGCCGGCCGGCACTGCCCCGGTTATCCTAACAAAACCCGCAGCTTTCCGGGGGCAAATACCTGGCCCGATGGCGCGGAGATAGGGCTGCGGAGTAAATCAATCAGCCGGCGGGGCTGCTGGGCCCGCGGCCTCGGGTTCTCGGGTTCTCGACACCCGAGCCTCCTAGGACATTCCAGCCGCTCCGAGGGCGGGGGCGGGGCGGGGCGGCGCCGGGGGTCCGGCTGCGCTGGGAGCCAGGTGCGCCCCCCACCCCGGGCCCAGCGCCAGCCTGGGGCTCCCGGGGGCGGGGAGGGGGGGCGTCGGAGTTCCGGAACGAGCTTCCCCCGTCCTTGTCCGCCCGTCTCTGCTCCGCCCCGCACCCCGTCCCGTGGCGCCCGCCTCCGTGGGGTCTCTTCCCTCCGCGTGTCCCTCCCCGCCCAGGGCCCCCTGCCCTCCAAGGACTTCGGCCTGGCCCGAGGGGTGCGCGCTCACCAGGGGAAGGAGGGGCGCGGCGAGGAGAGTGGAAAATGCCCCCCCCAATCGCCCCACTCGGGGCACCTGCTGCCCGCCCTCCCGCAGGGGCGCCCACGGGGCTTCAAGGGGGCACCGCCTGAGTTGCCAGAACTTTCCACGGCAGCCTCCCGGTCTCCCCGGTTCTGGGCCGGGGTGGGGGGGGGATCCCAGGGCCGGGTCGGGGACGCGGGCCCGCCCCGCCCCCCGCCGCGGCGCCGGGACCCCGGGAGCCCTCACCTGCGTCCATGGCGCGCCCCGCCGGCTGCCCGCGCCCCGCCTCCCGCCGCCGTCGGGCCGGGCTCGCCTGGCGCCGCGGACTCGGGTTTCCTGCTGGCGGCCGCGCGGCTGGTTAATGATTGATTGACCGCCCTGATGGCCGGCGGCTGCGTCCGCAGGTGGCCCCGCGCGCCGAGCGGGGGTGGGGGGGCGGCAGCCGGGGGGGGGGGGGCCGGGGTCCCCGCGAGTGCCCCCCCCCCCGCCCCCAAGTGCAGGAGGCCGGCGGGACCGCAGGGCCCACGAGCGCCAGGGAATCGCGGCTGCCCGACCTGCCTTTTCATCTTTCCCAGCAAGAAATGCCCGAAATGCAGAGTTTTCACGTGAAATCCCCTGAGTTTTCAAACAACGTGTGCGCGACTTCTAGCCCCGAAGCTTGCCAGCCCGGGGAACCCGAAGCCGGGCTGCCGGGCAAAGCCAGACGGCTTTTTCAATTCCTAGCTGCGCTCCCCAGGGCGACGGGAAGGTCCCCGGGGACCGAGGAGGAGGAAGACGCCCCCGAGGCCGGCAGCCCTGGGACCGTGCGCTGCGGTGGGGGGGGGGGGGGGGGGGGGGCGGGTGGGTGCGGCCTGAGTTTTACACCCACATGTGGAAAGGACGGGAAACCTTGGTGGGTGCCGGCAACAAGGGGTGCGTCGTTTTTAGGGGATTTTTTTAAAAAATTCTTTTTTCTATTTTTTTTTTGAAAGAGAGGGAGACAGAACCTGAAGCAGGCTCCAGGCCCGGAGCTGTCAGCCCAGAGCCCGATGCTGGACTCCAGCCACCAACGGTGAGATCATGACCTAACCCGAAGTCAGATACTTACCCGACTGAGCCACCCAGGTGCCCCCCTTGGAAGAAGATTTAAAAACAGAATGACTGAAAGTTGTTCTGCTTTTGATGAGTAGTGACAGGAATTCTAAACGACGTCAGTGACAAAATGCTCCCGCTGGGGGGAAAATGGTTTGTTGATCTAAGTTCTGGACGTTCGCTGTGGTTATTGCTGGCTCAGAGAAAGCCAGTGGATGGGCCTTCACCCTCCTGGCAGAAGACTAGAATCCTGTCCTGGGAATATGACCCGAGCAAGAAAAAAGATACACAAATACCAGGGTTCCTCCATGAAAATACTCAGCGAAGTATTACCGCCCCCCCCCCAACACACACAGAATTTCCAACCATCTCGCTAGTCCCCCGCCCTTAGATATCATCAGAGAGAGGAGGGCCACTCACTGAGAGAAGCAGGTTCACCTGAGACAGACACAGATAAACAAATGGAAGAAGCTGAATAAACAGAGATGGTGTGGAGAGAAGAAAACTTTAAAAAACTCTCTTCGGGGGGGCGTCTGGGTGGCTCAGTCGGTTCAGCACCCGACTTCGGCTCAGGTCATGATCTCACGGTGCGTGGGTTCGAGCCCCGCGTCGGGCTCTGTGCTGACAGCTCGGAGCCTGGAGCCTGCTTCGGATTCTGTGTCTCCCTCTCTCTCTGCCCCTCCCCTGCTCACGCTCTGTGTCTCTCTGTCTCTCAATAATAAATAAACATTAAAAAAAAAATCTTTTCGGTATCCTCAGATTAGAGAAGACAATCACGAAATAAGAACAAGACGCTATCAAAAGAACACTCATTGAACAAAACAAAAATGTCCTTGAGAAAAGCTGACATCACAGGGGCGCCTGGGTGGCTCAGTTGTTTAAGCATTCCGACTCTTGATTTCTGCTCAGGTCATGATCTCAGGGTTGTGGGATTGAGCCCCAAGCCCGGCTCTGTGCTGGCAGCACGGAGCCTGCTTGGGATGCTCTCTCTCGGCTCCCCCCCCCCCCCCCCGCCACTTGCACGCTAAATAAATAAATAAACTTAAAAAAAAAAACAAAAAGGCAAAAAAAAAAAAACGTACCAAATGTTGCCAGCACTTTTCTTCTTCTTTTAGTGAGCTCTATGCCCACTATGAGGCTGGAACTCACAACCCCGACATCAAGCCTTATGTGCTGTACCCATGGAGCCAGCTAGGCGCCCCTGTCTTTGGCACGTTTGAAAGTAAATTGTAAAAAAAAAAAAAAAAAAAAAAAAAAAAAAAAAAAAAGAAAGTAAATTGTACGACCGCGAAAGTAACAGCACAAAGGATGGGCAGGGGGGAGGGAAGATGTGGGTCTATGTATGGAGAAAGCAGACCTTACACTGCATTTAAAGAGTAGTGTGTTCACAAAGCTGTCCTTACTATTCTCGGCACCCAGATCTCGGTTTCCAAATACTATCCCTCCCATAAAAGAACCGAGGACCCTTTGGAAAGAAGGGGCGGATCCCAGGTCAGGGGCAGGGAAAACCGTAAGATGAGCCCGGAGTGTGTTGTGATACAAGAAGGTAACGATGTGCTTTAAAAGGGGGGAGGGGCACAGGAACAAACATAAAACTGGTGTCTGTGGCCAAAAGTGGAATAGCCTGAGTAACAACGACCCCATTGTCATATGACCCGAGAATAAAATACCCATAAGCCCATGCTGGTATAAATGACTGAATGAATACATAAATGGGAGAGAAGAGGCAATTCTCTTTTCACGGCAGAACCTAATAGCAGAAGGAATGTGGGAAATAGAAAATCACCATTAGAATATCGCAGTAATGGGGCACTTGAGTGGCTCAGTCGGTTGAGCGTCCGACTTCGGCTCAGGGCATCATCTCGCAGTTTGTGAGTTCGAGCCCCGCGTCAGGCTCTGGGCTGACAGCTCGGAGCCTGGAGCCCACTTTGGATTCTGTCTCCCTCCCTCTCTCTCTGCCCCTCCCTCCCTCTCTCTCTGCCCCTCCCTCGCTCACGCTCTGTCTCTCTCCCTCTCAAAAATAAAGAAACATTACAAAGATTTAGAAAAAAACGAGCATCGCAGTAATAATTGCCACGGGAAAGACCCACAACCGCGCTAGGCCTAGTTAAGGTGAAAGTTGTTTCAGCAGAAACAGAGTATTTGGATGGTCTCAAAGTACCTCCTTCAGAATACTTTCGAAGTACAAGGGGAAGAAAAGTAAGTTTTCAGTGGAAACCCTGGTAGACACCACCTTAGCCAGGTGATCAAGGTTAACATCACTAGTGACACCTGAGGATGTCATATGTCCCGGTGTGATGGCCCCTCATCTGTGGTTTCCCTCCCAAGAACACATAAACCCCATCACACCCAGAGAAAACCTCAGGGGTGCCTGGCTGGCTCAGGCCACGGAGAGTGCGGAGCTGGACCTCGGGGTTGCGGGTTCGAGCCCCGCACTGGATGCAGAGATTACTTTAAAAAATAAAAAACTAGGGGCGCCTGGGTGACTCAGTCAGTTGAGCGTCGGACTCTTGATTTCGGCTCAGGTCACGATCTCTCGCTTCGTGAGTTCAAGCCTCGCATCGGGCGTAGAGCTCGCCAAGGGTTCCACCTTCTTAGGGAGGACTCTTTCTACCCAGAGCCATCGGTATAGTGGTTTACTTAGGTTCACTAAAGGGCGGTGCCTTTAGGCTCCAGCAGTAGGCACAGGGCCATTTCCGAACCCAGCGGCTCTTTGGGGGGCTGTGGCTTTGACTCCCACCTCCGAGGCACCATCTGGTCCTGACCCCTTCGTGGGCAACTCGGTTTCAACCGCTGGCTACGAGGACCTTCTTCATTCAGGGGCCTGGTCTATCACGTTTCCCTTTCTTGTCTTGGAAGAGAGAGGGTACGCGCTTCTCGGCGTTTGGAAGGTGCGCGAGTGTGGATAGGGGTTGGGTTGGCTTGCTACGCCTACCAGCTCGGCTATCTGGACCGGAAGCCGTGGGCAAGCCATGTGATCTCTCTGCTTCTCAACTTCCCCGTTAGGAAAATGGGAGCATAATGGTACCCACATCATAGGGCTGATGTGAGGCTTTACTGTTGTTATTTAAGATTCGGAGCCAAATCTTATTTATCATCCTACCGTGTAGCCATAGCCGCATGAGGCCAGAGAGCCGACATGGGGAAACAAAACCGCTGCTTTCCCTGCGTGAGGGGTGATGGGTGATTCTAGTTTTATGTGTGTGTGTGTGTGTGTGTGTGTGTGTTTTCTGCAATAAGCATGGGTTCCTTCTGTGATTAGGAAGATGGCAATAAATGCTACTTAGAGCACTGACACCTGGTCAGCTTTAAGTGCTGAGTGCCCACCTGTGTTCAATAAAAGCTTAAAGACGTGCTTGGCATGAAGTGACATTTTTGCAGGCGACTGGGTAGGCCGAGGGGGTGGGGAAGGAGGGCGGCCTTGGAGAGCAGGGGGCGGGGGGGGTGGGTGGTGAGGACAGGAGCCGAGAACCCCAGACGATTGTCACCGCTTATTTTTACGAGGCCCGCCTCGCTGCTGAGAAACCCAAAGCCTTCTCAGCCCCGAGCCCCGCTCAGCAACAACAATTTACCATGCCCAGCAGAGGCTCGGCCAGGGCCCTGCCCTCATGGGGCTTCTGCTCTCCAGACGAGCCTCAAGCAAGCGACTGCAGAATCTGCTTACACTGCAGCGGTTAGCAGGTGCTCCCCAGGAAAAGTGCCCAGGCCACTAATGACCTGGATGAGGCTCGCCTGGTCCAGCTTGGGGCGGGGCTGGAGTGTAACCTTGGGGAAGGGGTGCTGGGAAGAGTCAGCCCTGCAAAGGGTAGGATTGGACAGCCGGGAGGAAAGGTCCAGGCCCGGGGCTTGGTGGGAGCCTGAGTGAGAGTCAGACGAGAAGTGGTTGGGGACCGGCCGGTTTGCAGGTAAGAGACATGCTCTCTCTGCTGTTCCAAGAACTGGTTAGCCTCGGAAGGGCAGTCTCTCCCGGGGCCTATAGAGCCCTGAAGGCCAGAGCGTCAAGGGTACAAAAAATAAGAAAATACAGTTAATATATTAATATAATTGGCCCCGTGAAGAACAGATTGCCGAAGAGACAAATACAGAATTGAAGAAAACCCAGAACAGGCCCCTCCTCTGGGTCAGACCCCAGCCCTTTGTGAGCTTTCTGGCATCACAGCCTCACTGATGTGTTTCCACCCTCCGTGGGACTGCGGCCTTGTGGCCACTCTGTCCCGCCCAGCAGCCTGCAGAGACCTTCCCCTGCACGGGTCCTGAGGGGAGCGCAGGCCCTGGGGAGGACAGGAGCAGCCAGAGTGATGACAAGTGGTAGCTCCCAGGATGTCGCGGCTGCCCTCGTGACCTGCGCCCACGCGGCTTCTCCCCACTCTTCTGGTCTGAGTAGACCGATCCGGCCCTAGCCCAGGACCCCCAAAGCACGCCACCCACGGACCCTAACAAAGGCAGGTGACCAGGTCCTGCCTGTCTGCACTCTGCCTTGACCTCCTTGGGTGGCCCCTCGAGACCGTGATGTGTATTTCCTCCAGGACCTGTGGTAGTCAATGTCTCTGCTTCAATTTCTCTGTGGTCTGTTGAAACTCTGCTCACCATTCAGCAGTCCCCCCACCCCCGCCCCCCACCCCACCCCCACGCTCCACTTACCAAATGTTAATTTTAACAAGTCATAACATTTCCCCGTTTGGGAACAGAGGAAATGCAAAGTGATCACAGAACCACCAGAGGTCACTCAGCAGGGCCCAAGGGCTGGCCCCTCTCTCAGCCCAGAGCGCGGCTCCGGACCCCACATGCTCACTGTTAGCAGGTGAGTGGTCCTCCTGACTTTGAGCTCCTGTGTAAGGTCCTTCCTCTCAGTGAGGAGGTGGCTTTCTCCTGTCCCTGCATTGGCTTCAGTCTGTCCAAGTCCCAGAGCTCAGGAGGCCCAAGTCCCCTTTGCACCCCTGCCCTCTGACCAGCAGAAGCTGCCTGCAGCCCCTCCTGAGATGGGTTGGTACTTAAAAAAAAAATTTTTTTTTAACGTTTATTTATTTTTGAGACAGAGACAGAGCATGAACGGGGGAGGGACAGAGAGAGAGAGGGAGACACAGAATCCCAAGCAGGCTCCAGGCTCTGAGCTGTCAGCACAGAGCCCAAAGTGGGGCTCGAACTCACCAACGGTGAGATCATGACCTGAGCCGAAGTTGGACGCTTAACAGACTGCGCCACCCAGGCAACCCGGCTGGTACTTTTGAAGTTGCCTAAACAGCGACTTTGCCTGGTGCAGTCTTTGTGGCTTCATACCTCATTGTCATCAAATACTCAAGATGGGGCTCACGCTGCATGGGGAGCCGGACCTGTAAAGAGAGTCTTGATCCCTTGCGGAAACAGACCTTTTGAGCCCATCAGCGTTTGCCTTCTCTGCGCCAGGCACTAGGGGGACAGGGGTACCCAGTCTGCTTCCTTGGCTCACAGCCTGCCTAGTGCAGGCGTCTAAAAAGTCATCGTTGTCACCAAGTGCTGGGGAGGTTAAGGAGACTTGGTGGGGAGCCGCTGAAGACGGGGGTTGGGGGAGGAGCGACGCGATCGGGGGAATTTTAGGAAACTGGCCGGAGTGGAGCGCGGGGTGAGGGAGGCTGTGCGCCGGCGAGGACGCTGGATAGGAGCAGAATCCGTACCGCGTTCTCGGGGTGACAGCTCACGAGGCCGTAAAGTCGGTGTTTCCCACCCTGGCCACGCGGCTCAGGAGGCTGACTTGCCGGCCCTGGCGCTCCCCTTGACCCCACCCCGGCCTGCAGTCTCGGGAGATCATTCCCGAAGCCCCTAGGCACCTGAGGCGCAGACGGAGGGAACTTTCCGGGACACCGCCTCTGATGCGGAGGCCGCTCCGCGACTGGAATCTCCTACAGCCAAATGCGGTACTTGGCGGCTTTCGTCCTTCGCCGCAAACCGGCTGCGCGAGAGGCTCCGGCGGAAGCCGCGGAAGGTCAGCGGGCCTCCGTTTCCCCGGCAACGGTGGGCGGCCCGCCTGACGCATGCGCGGCCGCCCTCCGCTGCCTTGGACTACAACTCCCGCCGTGCTCAGCGCGCTCGCGTCCCGGGGCTCCCGGAAGTGGAGCCCGGTGGGGGGGGGGGGGGCGTCTCCGACCTTCGAGCGGGGGCGAGCAGACGGGCTGGTTCCGGGAGGCGCCGGGAGCGAGGACCCCGATGCCGGCCAGCGGAGCCCGCGATGGCTTCCGCTGGAGGCGGCGACTGCGAGGGCGCCGCGCCGGAGGCGGACCGCCCTCACCAGCGGCCCTTCCTGATCGGGGTGAGCGGCGGCACCGCGAGCGGGAAGGTAAGGGGCTGAGCGGCCCGGCGGGGCCTGCGTGCAGCTCGATCCCCAGCCCCCTGAGACTCCGGGCGGCCCGTTGCGGCCTCTAGCCAGAGAAGAGGCTGCCAAGGCGCCCCCCTCTAGGGTGTGGGCGGAGCGAGGGGCGGAGTGGGCGCGGGGCTGCGGCCGTGGTGGGCAGGCGGGGCGGGGGGGCGCTTGCCCTCCGGCCCCCACCCCCACAGCCTTCCCGCCGGCCTGGTTCCTCTGGGGCCCCCAGTGCGTGCTGCCCCTGCCAGTGCCCCGCGGCCCTACCCCGAGCCCAGCCCCACCTGTCGCCGGCCTGCTGGGCAGTCCGTGGGGGCTGGTGGGTCGGTGTCCCCAGAAGCCAGCTCCCTGCAGAAACGGCCGGGAAAGGGCCGCCCCGTGGCAGGAGGAGCGGGTCCAGGAGGGAATCCTGTTTGTGTATTCCCAGTCCACTGTGTGTGAGAAGATCATGGAGCTGCTGGGCCAGAACGAAGTGGACCACCGGCAGCGGAAGCTGGTCATCCTGAGCCAAGATAGGTTCTACAAGGTCCTGACTGCAGAGCAGAAAGCCAAGGCATTGAAGGGCCAGTACAATTTCGACCACCCAGGTGCAGAGCAAGACCCTGAGGGGAGCAGGGGAGGACAGGCCAAGGGGTCTGGGCTCCAGGGTCGGATGGGGATGCAGAGAGGCCCGAGTGCTTCCATGGAATTTGCCTGGCCCCCTGGGCCCCGAGCAGCCCCGCAGGCGTTCCCCGCTTCCTTGGTTGGAGCCAGCCAGGAAGTCCCGTCTCGGTGGAGGGGACCACCACTGGGGTCCCGGAGAAATCCATGCACACTTCCAGCTGTTTGGGGTCCTTTGTGCACAGCATTTTGCATTTCCCCACCTGCCCTGGGGCCAAAGTCCTTGAGAGGCCAGCAGGGGAAGCAGTGGGTAAACCAGAGGGCAGACTCTGGTCTGATCTGGTCTGGTCAGGGGACAGGTGGAAATGGGGTAGATAGATGAGGGGAGAGAGCCAGCCTGCCCTTGCCTGCCACTGCTAGAAGACTTCACCCTGTGGCTGGCACCCATCTTTCTTTCTTGGGGGACACGTGGGAGGAAGGCCTGAGGAGTGTCCGTCGGTGGTTATTTCTCAGAAATGGAAGCAGATGGGGGCGCCTGGGTGGCTCAGTCGTTAGGCGTCCGCCTTCGGCTCAGGTCATGATCTCACGGTTTGTGGGTTCGAGCTCCATGTCGGGCTCTGTGCTGACAGCTCAGAGCCTCGAGCCTGCTTGGGATTCTGTGTCTCCCTCTTTCTCTACTCCTCCCCCACTCAAGCTCTGTCTCTCAAAATAAATAAACATTAAAAAAAAAAAATAGAAGTAGATTTCTAACCCACCTACCTCCCTGGGCTGGCCATTCAGGAAATCACTGGGTGCAAACTTCTGTGTGGGACAGGAGCCTGGGCAGCGGCCCCGTAAACGTAGTCTGCTGGGGCGGCTCCCAGTCCAAAATGTTCCTGAGGGTCGTGGCTGGCCGACCCCGAGGCAGAGGAAGTCGCTCCATTCCCGGCACAAGGCCACTGGATAGATAGTCTTGCCTTTTGTTCTATCCCCCGCAGATGCTTTTGATAACGATTTGATGCACAGGACTCTGAAAAACATCGTGGAGGGCAAAACCGTCGAGGTCCCAACCTATGATTTTGTGACCCACTCCAGGTGAGCAGTGGTTCCAGGGAGAGGGACTGTGTGTGTGGGGGGGGCGCAGCTAGCGTGTCCCCGCCGGGGCGTCCACAGACTGACCTGCGGCAGCCTTGCCCTGTGGTCTCTCTGCAGGGGTCTCACCCACCCCTCCCCCGCTGCGATCTGTCCCCCTCCACGCCGACTGGGCCCGGGCCCCCCGGACCCCGGATCGCCAGCAGGGCCCATCTCTGGGTCTCACCTCACAGGTTACCGGAGACCACCATGGTCTACCCTGCAGATGTAGTCCTGTTTGAGGGCATCTTGGTGTTCTACAGCCAGGAGGTCCGCGACATGTTTCACCTGCGCCTCTTCGTGGACACGGACTCCGACGTCAGGCTGTCGCGAAGAGGTGAGGCGGCCGCGGGCCTCTCTGCCCCTGGCCGAGGCCGGCCGCCGGTCCTCACCGGCCTCCTCTTCTTGCCCCAGTTCTCCGGGATGTGCACCGCGGGAGGGATCTGGAGCAGATTCTGACCCAGTACACCACCTTCGTGAAGCCGGCCTTCGAGGAGTTCTGCCTGCCGGTACCTTTCGCCTGCTCGGGACCCTCCTTTTCTCCCTTTT
Source organism: Leopardus geoffroyi (assembly GCF_018350155.1). Taxonomy (NCBI): domain Eukaryota; kingdom Metazoa; phylum Chordata; class Mammalia; order Carnivora; family Felidae; genus Leopardus; species Leopardus geoffroyi. The sequence continues at coordinate 89,547,270 of NC_059342.1, read as the reverse complement.
CGAGAGGGACCCCTGGCGCCCTGTTCCGGGAGAGCTGAATCGTGGGTGCACAGGGTCTGATTTACAAATGGAGAGATTAGCCCACTGCACCTCGTTCCCAGGCCGTTCCCAGCTCTTGAAGCGTCTTTTGCGTTATCACTTTCTCTGCCTAGAAAAGCCCCTCGTCCCCCACGTCCACGCGGCTCACCTCCTCCCTGCTGCGGGCCTTGACTCATCCCACGTGCTCACCCCAGGAACCCCCTGCTCCCCCTTCTCCAGGCACCTCTGGTCTCACACTCCCTGCTTTGCTGGCCCCTCTCAGAACGGGAAACGCCACGAAGGCAGGGACGTGTTTGCTCGCGGCCCAAACGGACACAGATCTGGCACACCGTAGGCACTTTGTCCCCCTGTCCCTGCCACGTGTTTCTCCAGGCTGCACGTGGCTGGCTCTCCAGGTCCAGGTGGCCTGCGGGGAGGCCTTCACTGTTGCACGGCCATCTGTCGTGTCCTCCACCTTCCGTCCTAACTAGGTAGGGTTTCCAGGTGCTTCTCAGGGGAAACTTAATATTTTGCTTCTTAAAAGTGAAATACGGCACAAAGGCACTCGAACGCGGCTTCCTGCTTCGGTTAAGTTGGACAAACGAATTCCCTCTCCCGTTGCTTGAAGAGAACGTTTTTTATCTCACGTTCACGTTTCCTGAAGCGCCCGGAGAATGGTTAGAGAAGTAAATGGCTATATCCTGTTATTCACAGGAAGATGTTTGACAAAGTAGGTGGTTTACGGCAAAACTCTGGGTGCCCGGTCTGACGGTGACCCAGCGTGGACCGCCCTTGAACTTGCCACTCGTTTTACGCGCAGCCTCACACCAAGTCCAGCCTGGGTGGCCGTGTCCCTCCCCCACCCCCGGGAGCACGACCTTTCTCAGCTCTGCATTGGGTTCCCTCCCTCCTGCCCCTTGCCGTCCCCTCATCTGCACCCCACCAGTGAGCAAACCTTGTGGAACCAGCCTGGCCCCCTGTGCTCATGTCCTCGGTGGGTCCCCACCGCCGGCCCGTGTGGCTCATCTCTTGTGACGTGACCTGTTGGTCTGTATTGACCCGCCTGCAACCTTGCACACTCCGCGGGTCGGTCCCTCAGCCCAGACCCGTTTCTCTTTGCTCTCCCTCTGCTTTGCCTGATTCACATGTGTCCCCCTCAGCGGCATCTAGTTGGGGTCGCTCCTCGGTGGCCCTGTGCCTCCTGGTGTATCTGTCTCCCTGCCCGTACCTAGAGGGGCACCTGCTGGGGAGGGTTAGCGAGGAAGCAGGTGCTGACGACGGCCAGGATCCAGTCTGCTGCCACCGGCCTGCTCACCGCACCGGGCCTCCTGCAGAAAGCTTCCTAGTTCCTGAGGAGGAAGGTCACGTGTTGTGGCAGGACGCCCCTCTGCACTTGGCTCGGTGCGCTGTTGGCACAGAGAAATGTTCCCAGGGTGGTGTCCACGGGAAAGCGCGAGAGACACCAGGGGAGAGACACGTCTCTTCCGGCTGCCTCCACTTCTCCTTCTTGTTTTGCCTCTTGGGTCACTGCCTCCGGCTCCTGGCTAAGCCCTGAATCCCGGCCCCACTGTCTGCCATGACACCGGTCCCTGCCACGCCCTGGGGCTGCTCTCCTGCCATTGAATCTGGCCTCAAACAACTAGCAGTCACCCCGGGGGGGGGGGGGACAGATCCTTACGAGACCCCCCTTTCTGCCTTGCAGACGAAGAAGTATGCCGACGTGATCATCCCCCGAGGGGTGGACAACATGGGTAAGAACCCGCCCCGCCTCCTCCGTCTGCCTCCCAGAGCCCCAAAGCAGACCCTGCCCGGTCCTGGCACCGTTCCTGAGGCTGGGATGGTTGCCTGTCCGTGCACGTTAACGACACAGGTTCCAAGTATTAGAAAAGGGGTTTGACACATCGTACACCTTAAGCTGACCCGATGCCGGTCGTCAATTATAGCTCAGTAAAGCTGGGAAAAGGTTTGTATCGACGGGGGAGTCCCTCGTTCACAGAGAGCGGCCTACCCGGGCTCTTGGTTCACAGAAACCCCCGCAAACCAGGCCGCCGAGTTTTGCTGTGCTCACTGCCCGACCCGCGTCTTTCTGTCTGCTGAGACGCGGTGCCACCAGGCCCAGGGCCGCCGCGGGCAGGCGCGGCCCAGCGAGCCCGCGGCAGATTTTTCGCTGGCCTGGAGGCCTCGAGGGGGAACGGGCGCGGCTAAAGTGCGCTCTGTCTCTGCTACAGTGGCCATCAACCTGATTGTGCAGCACATCCAGGACATCCTGAGCGGCGACATCTGCAAGTGGCACCGAGGGTCCAATGGGCGGAGCTACAAGAGGACGTTTCCCGAGCCGGGAGACCATCCCGCAGTGCTGACCTCCGGCAAGCGATCGCACTTGGAGTCCAGCAGCAGACCCCACTGAGCGGCGGGGTGCCCGGCCTCCCGGGCAGGCCCCCCCCCCCCCCGCCCCGACGGACTGTTCCGGCTGTGTCCGGAGATGCCTGCCCCCCCCCACCGTGGACGCAGCTGCTGCTTCCTCTCTGCGTCTCACGGTGCAGACGGGGGGGTGGGGGTGGAGCGCGAGGATCACGGGGTTCCTCCCTGTTGTGGGCAGACCCGCACCTGTGACATGCAGCCCCCCCCGGGATGGCGGCAGGCCCTCCTGCTGCCTTCACCTGCTTCCTCACGTTCAGGAAGCTTCGAGTCCATCTTTAAGTTACTGAGAAGCGTGCCACAGAACGTGTGGCGAGCAAGTCACGTTATTTCGGGAGCACTGAGCAGCCCGCCTGGACGCCGTGGCTGTCCCAGTGTGTTCGACGGGAACCCACAGCGTGAGGGACTTTGTCCAGGACGGTGTGGTTCCCACACAACGTGTGACCGAAACATAGGTTTGGAGAGGGAGCGTTTCCCCTTTTTACGTGTTACACGTGCGAGTGTTTTGTTTCGTTGTTATTTATTCTACCGTCAGTTGTGACCTAGTGACAGTCTCGTGCCCCGCAGTGGGGTGCGACCCGGTCTGGCACGCACGGCTGTAGGAGCCACGGAGGGCTCTCCTTCCTCCTGGCCTGTGCGCCAAGGGCAGAGTCGAGGAAGGAGCCCCGGGAACGAGCTTTCGTTAGCCGGCCTCGGCCGCAGGGGACGGGCCCCGCTCCCCCGGCCCGAGCCCCGTCCCCGGCCCCGCGGGTTGGGACAGGAGGCAGGCTGGCGCCCGCCGTGTCCACACACGGTCCTACTCGGGGTCAGGCCTCCCCGCTTGCAGGAGCCACCTGGGCCCCGCGTGCTCTGCGGACAGGCCTTCCTGAGTCGGGGCGCACCGTCCAAAGGCAGCCCGTCTCCCCGCACACACCTAGAGTCCGCGGCCGCACAGACGATGCCTGGGCTCCATGTTGTCCTGCTTTGTCTTCCCCTCCCCAGTGGCCCCGTTCCTGTAAAAGCCACCGGCTAAACCGCACGGGCACTTCTGGTGTCCTTCTAGCGAGTACTGTGTGTAGTGACACGGATGGGACCTCAGTTGGGCTTGGCCGAGCTCCGTGGCTGCTCTCTGAGATGCGTGTGACAGTCTTGTCCAGGTTATTTTCTCCCCTTCTGGAGAGAGAATCAATAAATACCACCAGTTACCAATACCAATTTGTCCCTTTTTTAATTCTACACGGAAGGCAGGTTCAGGACACGGATCCGCGGGGCTGGAATTCACGTCACGTGCTGCAGGTGCCGCTCGCCCACGCACCTCAGCCGAACCCCACAGGGGCGGGGGGTTGAGAGTCGGCGGCAGTGAGGGTCCTCACTGCAGTGGCCAGAATCCTACCTCTGCTTCTTCAAAGGCTTATCACTCGGTAGCTTGTGGGACACCACCGTGTTCGGAGCGCGTCCTCAAGACCTCACCCGGGGCAGGTCCAGCGGGCGCTCGGGAGAGCGACCGGGGCCTTGGCTGGCGCGACCCTCGCTCCCTTCCTGTTTCTCCTCCAGCGTGAGTCCCACACTAGCCTGGTTCGGGAGGTTCTTGGGCGTTAGTGGACCCAGAAGGCCGCGTTCTTTAACGCCTGGAACAAAGAAATTTCGTTGCTCAAAACGAACTTTGCTTATCCGAGGACTGTTTGAAAAATGAAACCGCAGTAGCCCGGCCAGCCGGCCAGGCTTAGGGCTACCCTGTCACAAGAACACCCCCATCAAAGTTCTGCCTGGCCCCGGCCCAGACCTTCACCGTGTTTGTGTCCTGCTAGTATTTGCGAATCAGAATGTCCCAGCTGTCCTTCCAGCGAAGGGCCTTCAGTTCACTGGGGGAGAGTGACTTGTCCCCGTAGGTGAGCGGGCGCAGCGTGTTGAACACGTGACAGGCACAGGAGTACCACGCCACAAGCAGGGCGCTGAAGAGGCTCCTCAGGAGCTGGGTCCTGCGGGCACCAGGGCAGGGCACGGGCATGAGGGACCCTGTCACCCTCCTCACGCCCTGCCTGATGTGCCGAAAGTGACCCTAGTGCATCTTCCCGAATCTTCCATCTACACCCATGATCCCACAGTAGCGTCCCCACATTCAGCACTGTCGTACCACAGCCCTCCCAAGAGGCTCTGCGGCCCCTGACCACCCTGGATCCCGAGTCCATGCCCTTTGGTCCAGCTTCCAGAACTCGGATTTACACATCTCTCTGCTGTAGCTCTGTGCACCGGGCAGCCCCGCCACGGGGGTCCTTCCCCGTCTCCCACACCCGCACCTCCTCTCCCAGCCCGCCCCAGCTTCCTCCCCTGGCGTCCCTGCTGTGACCTCAGCCCGTCCCACGCCACGCTGAAGCCGTCACTCCGGGGCCCCGGGGAGGGCCTGCACCTGCACAGGTGGTCACTGATGTGCTGCAAGACCACGGGGAGCAGAAGGATCTGGAAGGTGAGCGCCGGCAGGTAGTGGTACAGGAAGAGCGTCTTCTCCATCAGGAAGAAGGGGACGTAGTTCACCGCCCAGCCGCCGGCACACACAGCCCCCGCCAGCACCCAGCGCAGCCAGGAATCTGGGGCGGGAAGGTCACCCTGAGCCAGCGCTGCTGACTCAGGCCGCGCCCGCAAAGGCCCTGTGGGTCCCCGGAGCTGCCTGCCTCATCTTTCAGGGTGCCCACTCGCTCCTCCCCCACCTCCTGACCCTTCCCGTGATCTCTGGGGAAAGAGCGGACTGTGTCCTAAGAACTTTCCGGTGGCTTCCCGCGGGGTCCTCACCATCCCGACCCTCTGAGCCACACCAGCCCCCGGGGTGGGTGGGGGGCAGGCCCAGCTGGTCCCCACGGTCCCTGGCTTGTCCGGGATCACCACCAAGTGGGTCAGCCTCCCGTAAGAGCCGTAAGGGGCTGTGTTTGTGCGCCCGGCCGGCCCGCTGGGTCAAGAGTCAGCGGGAAGAGTGGAGACGGGCCACAGGGCTCCCGAGGCCTTTGTGGCCCCGCCCTGCCCCACGTCCTTACAGCTCTTCTGTCTCAAGATGGTTTACAGTGGTTTCTATTACTGTAAAGCACCCCTGCCCAAGAGATCGCCTGCTGGCCACTCTGTGCCATCCAGCCATGCCGAGCGTGCAGGCACTCAGGCTGTCACGTCCTGAGGTCACAGCAAGCGCTGCCTGGTACCCACACTTCCCCGGAGAAGCCTCTGGCACAACTGGGGAAGTCAACCGCAACATTTTGTCTCTAGGGAGACAAAAATTGATTTAAGTTCCTTCTATGCAGAAAATCGTCTAAGGTGCAGGATCCTGGTGAGGCCGGGCTGTCACCAGAAGTGCTGTGAATGCCCATCAGAAACAAGCTGCACATTCGGGGCACCTGGGGGGCTCAGTCGGTTAAGCGTCTGACCGGCTCAGGGCACAATCTCGCGACTCACAAGCTCGTGAGTTCGAGCCCGGCGCTTGGAGCCTGGAGCCTGCTTCGGATTCTGTGTCTCCCTCTCTCCCTGTTCCTCTGCTGCTCATGCTCTCTTTTTTTAATGTTTGCTTTCGAGAAAGAGACAAAAAGAAAGAAACCGGCCGCACTAACCCTCAGGGAGGTCACAGATCTTTCTTCGGCGTCTAAGCAGGTACCAGAAGAAGAGCAGAGCGTAGACCACAGTGGCGAGGCTGGCCGAAGCCCAGATCACGACGTTCCCAAGCAGGTGGATCTGAGCCTGTGAGCACACAGGGACACATCGTCGGCCATCAACCGCCCAGAGGGATAAACCCTCGATGACGCTCGCCTGTCTGCCGGCCTTCAGCCCAAACGCTGGCGCAGGCTGGGACCCCACTGCTGATGGACGTGCCTATTCCCAATGAGTCTCCCTCTGGAAAAGTGCTAAGCTCCTTGATCTGGTAGGCAGAAACCCAGCCGAGCGCGGCCGGCACTCTTACATTAACAAGGGCCAACCCAGAACCACAAAGGGTCAAGGACCCTGCTTCCCGGCAAGTGATGGCTCGTCCCCCGCTCCGGCGGGAACGAGAGAGGTGAGCGTTTTCAGCATGAAAATTTGGGGAGTATCTGCTGGCAACTGACCGGGCGCCAGCTCCAGGGCCGTTGGTCCTACTGGGACAAGAGGGACGATACACATGGAAACAGCACTGGCGGGCTCGGCCGCTCATGCTCTGCGGAAAATACAGCTTTTGTCAGGAAAGGGGAACAGCGTTGCTCCTCCCAGAGCAGTAAAGCCTGGTTTCCGTCAACGCGCAGACGTGTAGGACCTTACTCGTCACGTGAGGGAGGGAGCACCCTCCTGGCAGGAGCACTGACCCTGTGCTGCCGACTCGTGTAGGGAAAAAGCCCATCGTGGGCTTCCGTGCGGAGGAAGGCCCTGGAGGAAGCCAGGCTGGGTAGGACGCGGTGGCTGCTCTCAACGCCACGGGAGTCTCGAGGGACGACCGTGACGGCCACCCACTTACGACCAGTGCGAGCACCCACTTACGCTGGTCCTGGGATGCAGCCAGTAAGCAATGCTGGTGTCCAGTGTGACCCAGTCCAGTGGTGACGAGCTGTACTTGTGCTCCGAGCCGTCGCTCTTGGCCGTCAGCATTCTCCACTGCAACAAGGCCACAGGCTTGAGGCGGGCAGACAGCTAGACGCCTCACCGCGCAGGGACCTGTCCCGGTCACGGGGGCATCCCGCTTCCCCTGAGACGCGGCCCCAGAGCTCCAGCCACCCTGTCTGCAGACGAGAGAACCGAACTTGGTGCTGAGAACGCTTTTAGAGACGGGACCCCGACTTTCTGCTTCTGACCTCTCTCGGGCTCCATCGTGTTGACCGTGGCACGCGATGACCTGACCCGGGGGGCTCAGCGTGTGCCACGCTGCTGGCTGGGCTCTGACTACTCCTGCCCCTGACATCACAGGACCCCCGGGCTGACACTGGGGCGCTGGCCACTTCCGGAGACAGAGGAGCCCGCCCCACTGAGCCAGGCCCCAGGCTGACGCTGGGGAGGGAGCCGCTCTCCGGGGCGCAGTGCCGTGTGGCCAGGAGCCCGCTCCCCCACGCACACCCATGGTGCGCCCACCCACCCACCCCCACCGCGTCACCTGCAGCTCCAGGAACCTGGCCAGGAAGCTCAGGTTCCTGTGGACGTCCATCTGCGTGGGCGAGTGCAATTCCACTTCTCTCTCCTTCTGCTCCTGGCCTGACAGACACACCGGACCCAGAGGAACGTGAGTGGAAGGTCGGGGAGCCCGCGACACAGCCGTCGGCGTGGTGAAAAGCGGGCCTCCCCCTCCTCAGACCGCCCACAGCGGCTGCGTCTAACCGTGTCACTCCGCTCGGCTCTCCCCCCGCAACGGGACGGCACCCACCAAATCTAGATCTTTCCAGTCAGACAGCTCAGCTCATACCGCCTTCCGGCAACACTTCCGAGTGACGGCTTCGGTTGCTCACGGCTCGGCTGAGTGGGGAGCAGCGTGAACAGCGCGTCCAGCCCCCGCTGGAGCCAGAGCCTGCGGGGCCGGCGTCCTGGTAAAGGGGCAGCGACGGGTGGCCAGCAGGCCAGGCCGGACTCACTTTTGCCATAGCGGTGCTCCTCCACGTTCCACACGGTGCTCTCGTGGTAGCCCCGCGACAGCTTCTCCCCAACGACCTCCAGCTGCCGGAACCCCCAGTCCGGGAGGTGTGCCCCGCTCAGCTGGCAAAACCAAGGGAGGCGGGGCGTGACTGGGAGGCTCGAGGCCCCGGCTCACGCCCGCCGCCCCCGCCACCCGGTCACTTTGTCTGCAGCCCCCAAGGGCGACAGCCTCTCCCCCGTGGGGCCGTCACGGCGGGATCCGGTCGTGAGAAGTTATAAAGTCCTGCCTCGTCAGTGGGCAGGAAACACGGCGAGGACCTTGGCCAGATGCGCTGCCCGCTAGGAGCCCGTTCGGCCCGAAGGATCCGTAAACCGATTTCACGAGCCCCCCACCCAGACGGGCGAGCCAGACGCGGCGCCCTCTCACCTTCAGGACTGCGGAGGTGTTCACATGCACCAGGCGGACCTCGGACAGGATGGTCTTCCAAACCCCCGCGTCGGAGTCTCTGTTTACGATGTCCTGTGAAAGCAGACCCCGTCCATCGTCTCGTTCCGTCCCCCACTTCCTTCCACGGAACGTGAGGACCGGTCACCAGACGACACTGCCCCAGGCCGGCGCGAGGGACCAAGCTCCGGGAAGCTAAGAGGATGGCGGCCCTGACCTCGCAGCGGACACCCAAGCACAGGGGCCGGTGCCGCGGGTCCGGGGCACACATCGCCCTCCCGCAGAGTCGAGGGACCTCCGAGCACTGCCTTCTCTGGCAAGTGCACACGTGGTCCCCGACAGGTCCTTGGAAGGGACTCCCCAGAGAGCATGACGGAAACACGAACGTCACAAGAGCACTGGCCTTGTCATACCTTATCGCAGCCTCAAGAAGACCCCGTGAGGCCGTGTGCTGCCGGCGAGAACCAGAGGGCCCGGGGGGCCCAGTGGGCACGGCGAGGAGGCCTGGCCAAGAAGCACGGCCGATGCCAGCCATCTTCCGGCCCTGTCCCAGCTCTGTGAGCTCCCGTGGGAAGTGTGGGTGCGTGGGGCTGAAGGTGCTACCGGCAGGGGCAGGGGAAGGGAGGGGGAGGAGGGGGAAGGGAGGGGGAGGAAGGGGAGGGGGAGGGGGAGGAGGGGGGAAGAGAGGGGAAGAGGGGGGAGGAGGAGGAAAAGAATCAGCGACAGCAGGAAGGCAGAAAGGGCGGTGGGTAGGACCCTCAGTAGAGATTCCAGGCTGGGCTGGGCGCGGAGCGTGTGTGTCCAGCGGGGACATCTGGGGGGGGGGGGGGCGGGGGGAGACGAGCAGACTGCAGGCAGACAGCTGCCCACGGAGACGCAACACAGGAGACACAGCGTGCACACGAGCACCGACAGCAGCCTCGCGGCGCTGGCTTTGCCGGGACGGCCTGCGAGCGGCACCGCACCCCGTGGGATGTGCCAGTCACGCCTGCGGGAACCAGAAGTGGGGCGAGGAGGCTGGTGTTCGGCGGGCAGCTGCTGCCGCTGCGAGGAAAGCCTGCCTCTCGTTAGGGAGGGCCCCCAGCGGGTCACCACGCTCAAGGGACTGTAGCGGTGTTTGCGAGCACGTCCTTAACTCCTGCGGGCTCAAGGACCCAGCCACGGAACGCTTTCCTCCTGCCTTCTTTGCTGGACGCGCGTGCAGCCCTAGAGAGTGACTCTGTGGGGACGGCACGTGCCCCTGGAGGCTCCAAGGAAGGGCGACCACAGCGCCCGCCGCCTCAGCAAAGGGCCACCCCAAGGAACCACCCGACTGAAGGGCCAAGCAGCTCCTGGGGAAACTCTGGGGGGGGGGGCGGGGGCGCTGGTTAACATCAGGCTCCCCTGGTCAAGGGAGGGGGGCCGAGGCCCCCGACCCCGTGTGTTCAGTGACCTGGAGGCTGAACAAGCAACCAAGTCAGAGGGAACCTTCACCGGGAGGCCCACGTGAGCCATACGGCCGGCGTGGAGCACTGACCCACCGTTCCGTAACCTCGTCACTGCCTCAGGGGAAGTCTCTATCCCCAAGAAAAACACCTATGACCTTATGACTAAAAGTCACTAATTTTACATCGAAATCAGAATTGTTTTGTTTTTTTTTTTCTTTTTTTAAGATTTTATTTTTCAGTTGAGAGAACAAGGAGGAGAGAGAATCTTAAGCACGCTCCACACTCTGTGCAGAGCCCGATGCGGGGCTGGATCCCATGACTCTGGGATCATGACCTGAGCTGAAATCCAGAGTTGGATGCTTAATCGACTGAGCCACCCTCCAGATTTTCAAGTCATCTCTACACCCAACGTGGGGCTCGAACTCAGGACCCTGAGATCAAGAGTCACCCGCTCCGCCGAGGGAGCCCCTGGGCGCCCCTGAATCGGAACCGCTCCAAATGGCAGTTCTGAACGGTCACGTTAAAAGGATGCGGTGCTGACGGCCATTAAGCCCCGTTTCCGGTGGGGACTCACCAGTCTCCAGAGGTTCTGAGAAGGCATGGAGATGTTGTAGTCGACATAGCAGGATACCTCCTGCGAGTGGGGGCTCAGGGGCGCCGCGACGTCGTGCCTGGAGAGGGAAACGGGCTTGCGGAGGGACTGCCTCAGGCTGCTCCGAAAAGGCGTTCACGAGGTCTTCGAGGGTCCCCAAGGACGCACCACCCCGGGGCTTGCTGATAAACGTGACACGGAAAAGGCAGCCGCCTGCCACAGTCACATCTCTGGGGGAAAGGACACGTGACGAGGGGTCTGACAGAGGCATCGTGTCGCTGGACAAGCGCCCACGATCCCCCAGAAGCACGACAACGTGCATCCGGCAGCTCCCGGACAGCCAGGCCTCAGAAACGTCTGGGCCACGAAGAGCACTGTCGGGGGACAAGGTGCCCTCAGTGCCGGTGACCTCCAATGTCCAGAAACACCCACCACCCTCGTTCGCTGTGTCCTACTGTGCGCTGGGCACTATGGAGCAGCTGGGGACCCCACAGGGAACGGAGTCTGTCTCACACCCTGCAGAAGGCAGACCTTCACACATATGGGCAAGAGAGTGCCAGGCTTGTAGGCACCACCGATAAAACCAAAGTAGCAAGGAAAGTGCCCGGGAAATACTCCGAGGAGGTGACGTTTCAGTGGACACATGGACACAGCAGGCCATGGGGGCGTGAGTCCAAGAACTTTCCAGGCCGATGGAGCAAGTGTCAAGGCCCCAGGGGTGCAGCACTTGGTCGTGTGGGGACAGCAGAGGCCAGGGTGACTGCAGGGAAGGTGACCAGGGGGTCACCAGGGGCAGATCCCAGGGGGCCTACAGCCAGGAGAAGTGGGGACGTTGAGTGTCAGGGCCACACCGTGGAAGCCACTGGAGTGCTTCTGGCCAAAAGGCCAGCACTGTGTTCACACGGCGCCGCTGTCGGGGGTGGGGGGAATAGAGGCAGAGGTCGGGGCACCGGCCCCAACAGCACAGGGAACAGGCCTGGCCTGGGCCGCAGTGAGAACGCGGACGGGAAGAAGTGGTCTTATCTGAGGAGAGGAAGGGAACACAGAGAAGGACCCAGGGGGCGGCTCAGCGACTGACTCTTTCCAGAGAGAAGCAGGCCAGAGGCTGGGAACCTGCTGTACCCCAAAGCCAAGGTCTGTGGTGTGGCCTCCGGGGGGAGGCCGGGACCCGAGGCACGATTCACGCGTCCTGGAGAGCCGTGAGATGACCCACGAAGCCGGGTGGACGAAGAGATGGGGCCCGGGCCCATCGATGTGCGGACGGCTCGGGTCAGGTGAGGTGAGGGCTGAGAACCCACACGTAAGGACCTTTCCCAGCCCCACGGAGCCCGCGTTTGAATCCTTCTCGAATTCACGTTTGCTTCAAGCAACGGGACTTCACTTCATCCTGTGCGGGAAGCAACTCCCGTGCTCGCCCCAAACTTGTCTTTCGAAGCTCTGGGGCCTCCCGGGCTCGCACTGCTCCTTCGCACCCACCGAGTGCAGGGTCCCGCGCGGGGCCGCCCCAGGGGAGGCAGACGCGGCTTCGCCGAACGGAGAGCCCGAGGGGGACCGAGGGGGCCGAGCAGGGACACTCACGTGTTGAGGAAGCGCGTGGTCATGCCGTGCACCAGCTGCACCACGTCTCCATGCCGCACGGGCCTCGGAGGGCTGCTCACCACCAGCTGGTGCCTGCGGGGACAGAGGGCCGGCTGGGACCGAGCTCGGGCCCCCGCAGAAGCACCGCGCCCACCGGGCGGCAAGGGCTCCACATTCTCCCACCGGCGGCAATATGTACCTTATGGGAGGTGAATTCGTAAAAAACAAAACACAGAAGTCTGGTTAACTCTTTCCTGAGACCTCAGGCCACTTTCCAAGCGTCCTGTCGTGACCCCGCTCGCCATCACCACGCTCTGGTTGCTCTGTGTTTCTCTACAAACGGCGGAGTGGCAGACACACCTGCACCCGCCCAGAAATCGCTCGAAAGGATGGAATCTGTTTTCCGGCAAGCCCTCGATGAAAGCGTACTAAGGGCCCGTCGGGTCGGCACCGTGCGTGCGGTCAGTCGGACGTGGCCGCTGGCCTCACGTCACCGCAGTAAATGGGGAACACAGCCGCCGAGAGAGCAAGCTAAGCAGCAGCCAACGGTTGAGCCATGACGGACACGGGGAAGCCATCGGGCCACCCACAGGGAGGAGGGCGGTCCAGGCCGCCTCCCAGAGGAGCCAGCTGAGTGGGACGGTTCCGGCCAGAGGGGCAGCACGTGTGGAGCCTGCCTCGCTCCAGAAACGCAGGGCCGAGGGCAGAGGTCCGGATTGCACTGGATGGGCAACAGCACGGCCTGGCTGACGGAGTGGACTGGGAGAGGGGGACAGGGGGGTCCTCCGTCTGGGAGGCCTGAGGTGAATGCCCGGGGAAGGTGGGGTGGATGGTGACAGAGGAGCGTTTGGGATGCACCTGTACAGAACCCAGGGGTGGGACAGAGAGCGGCCAGTTCACGGAGGAAGGATCTACCCCCCGACTGCGGCTCATCAGCACGGAGCTGCTCGCGGAGCTCCGAGGGAGGACGTGCACACGGCGAGGAGCCCAGGAGCCGAGCCCTGTCCCGGAGGCCCAGCGCCTGCACGCACCTCCCAGGGTCCTTTACGATCCACCAGTTGTTGACGTCTTTGAAGGGGTAACAGGTCACCTGCTGCTGGTGCGAGCTGCCTCGGCCGTTCTCGTATCTGTGAAGGAACCAACACAGAAACGCGTCTGCCAGCGGGCAGCAAGCAGCCTCCTCTCCAGGTCCCTGAGAATGTCACCTAGCAGGGTGGGGGGCCGCGGAGGGCGGGGGGGGGGGAGGACGAACGTCTAAGTCTAAGTGGGGCTGGAAGACTCCAGCAGGAGGCCGTGCCCAGCGTGGAGGGCGCACAGCTGACACGGCAGAGCCCGGGCCCCCTGCTCCTCAAGTCCCTCTTTTATACACAGACACGACAAGGTTTATTGATAATCAGACTCTCAGAGCCCAAAGTCTTTCTGTCTCGTGTATTTCTTTCCTTTTTCCTTTTTTCCACGCTGTGGAGCCTAACGCAGGGCTTGAACTCATGACCCTGAAATCAAGATGTCAGCTGAGATCAAAAGTCAGACGCTTCACCCAGGCGCCCCCCATAAACTTCATTTACAGTGAAAACTGGTAACAGCCAAAGTGTGAAACAAACCAAACGTGTTGCAATGTTCAAGTTACAACGGCCACTTTCCTTACATCATGGGGTAGGTGCTCTGGTGGGAATGAAGCCAGCAGGGCACGGGTTTGCCAAAAACGTTCTTCAGAGTGACCTGGGAACCGTAGGCCACCTCCAGGGGCTGGCCCTGCGTGATCCGAGCCAGCCCTCCCTAAGACAAAAGCGAAAAGGTGGCAAGTGAGAAAGGGGGGACCGATCTCACCAGCCTCACTGATGGCTACACCTCCATGGGGGGGGGGGGGGACATATTCACACTGGTGGCCATTGTTATCACATAACTGTGATGACAGGAGACCTAATTGTAATGTCACGTTAGGTAATCGCTAACACAGCTGCTGAGGACTGGATGCTGGCTCTGGGGCCAGGCGCTCACCTACCCTTCCACAACACCCCTAAGATCCGACAGCATCTTCGGAGAAGGGCGACCCTGTCCATTCAAAAGGTGAGAAAAGTAGGAACGGGATGAGCTGACAGATTTGTGCAAACACCCAGACCAGCACTCAGGAGCGGGTCCGTCTGACTGGAGTCTCCTGTCCTAACCGCCCCGACTGGCACATTTCACTATCGCTGCAAAGGCAGTATGAACGAATGCCAGAGTCGAGCTTGTCCTCGGAAGCATTTGCAGCTGCCCGGAGTTTGCAGGACGTCATGAGGTCCCGGGGCAGGTCACACTGAAGAGCTAACCCCTTCGTGCATTAGCTCACCATCAGCATGTGCAGGATTAATTTAGAAATACTAAAGCAGATTCCTCTTGACTCGGGTTTCCCCTAAACACTCGACGTTTATATTGGAAAACTTTGAGTCCACCCCGTCCTCTTTTTTTAATGTTTTTACTTATTTTTGAGACAGAGACAGAGCATGAATGGCGGAGGGGCAGAGAGAGAGGGAGACACAGAATCGGAAGCAGGCTCCAGGCTCCGAGCCTTCAGCACAGAACCCGACGCGGGGCTCGAACCCACGATCCGCGAGATCATGACCTGAGCCGAAGTCGGACGCTCAACCGACTGAGCCACCCAGGCGCCCTGTCCCTGTCCTCTAAGGGGGCCGGGGCACCGCGCCTCACCTCCAAGCTGGCCTGGAAGGCACTGGACATGATTTGATCGTGGGGCCCAGAGCGGCAGACCAGACTCAGGTGGACGTAAAAGAACAGCAGATACGTGGCGGCCGGGACGACCAACAGAGCTGCCGCGCGGGCCAGCAGGTGACAGAGCACAGAGACCTACACGGGACGGAGACACGTCGCGTCCCGCCCCACGCAAAGGCACGCAGGTCAGCAGCAGGGCTCTGGGCTCCACGCGGCCGCCCGTGGCGGGGCTCACGGACGTCTGCCTTTTGAGAAGCCTTTTCCGCCAGCCGCGCCCGGCACAGCCCTCTGCCCCACCCCGGGACAGCCACACGCCCCGCTCTACTTTAGCACCTACGTTTGACAGACTCCGGTCTCCTATCAGGTGCCAGGCGTGGACGCCAGCGACAGCGAGCACGAGCAGGTACGTGAAAGCACCCACGTATTTGACGCTGAAAGGACACGATGAGAAGCCGTTGCGACGAGGCTCAGAAGCAGGAGGCCGCCAACGCCGCCTCCGACCCGTGGACCAAACTCACCCCACGGCACAGGAGCAGGCCACTCCGGTCAGCGTCAGCCAAAACCACCAGCTCGGAGAGAAGGGCCTGGGGTCAAAGAGGAAGAGCGAAGCTGGGGACGGGTCACCAAAGACCACCCGGAGGCCCGAGAGGGCACGTTTCTCAGACCTCTCGGGGTCGGCCGGCTGTCCCCGAGCTTCAGGACGGGAAAAACGAACGCTCGTCTCCCAAATGTCGGCCCTGGCAAAATCTCTTTTTAGCCGGGACATCTCTGCAGCTACTTTAAAGTACGCAAACATGAGAACGCATTTCTGGAGTCAGGAAGGAGCAAAGGGCCAGTCCGGGTGACAAAAGGCAGCCAGCGGGCGGCTCTCCGAGACGAAAAGGCATCAGACCGTCTCAGGTCAACAAACCACCCGAGCCCTTCTTTCTCACGAACTGGGAAGGGCGTGTCACATCCTGCATACCTCTGTTTTTGGGAGTTGGAGAACTTCAGGTAGGACAGCACAGCCAACAGATTAAAGAATATCAACACGGACTCCAAAAGCATTAGCCTTGACTGAGTGATGAGAGCGTTCTCTGTTGCAAAGAGGACACACGTGTCGGTTGTGATGTAGTGAGGGCAGACGTACGAAGGTCGAAGCACCCACGGGAAGGGCCTGCCCTAAAAGTCACGGCACGTGGAGGTGTGAAGTTCGGGACTGGGGGGCCGGACGGGGCGTGGTCCAGAACCACGAAGGCAGGTTCTTAGGCGAGAATCATGCCCAGCAAGACCTGTGCAACCCTGGGCGAGTCGCCGAACCTTTCTGAGTCTCTATTTTTCCCATTTGCCCAAGGAATACCAACTTGGTGGGGCTGCCCGTTAGGACAGGACACTGGTTCAGGGCCTCCGTTAGAGGGGCCACTCACTCTACAAACCCTAGTTCTTTGTATTTTCTCACGTGACTTCTCATCTTAGTTTTCAGTTGTCCATAAACCCGGGCCGGACTTGGCTGGAGGCGGAGGCACCACGGAGCACCCGGGAGCCCCGTCTGGGCAGCCCCACCCCCACATAGGACTGCGCAAGTCTGAACACACGGTCCCGCCACCCTGCAGCCTGGGAGTCAGGTGACTCCCAGAGTCAAATCTGGGCGAACCGGGCACACTTCCCTCCATCCTGGGAGTAGGAGACACCACGGGGGGCGGGGGGTGGGGGCACATCTGGGCGCCACGCTCACACATAACAAAGGCCAGTGCTGGGTTCTTCCCTGCGCGACCCCAAAGCAGGCCGAGGCCCGGTCTTACCGATGAGCATCAGCAGGGCGGCCCCCATGGCGGCACAGTGAGAAAAACCAAGCTCCGACAGGATCTGGTAGGCCATGGGGACCGACAGGGCCCCCGTGAGGGCGGGCAGCAGGCGCAGAGACCACACGGGCACGTTGCTGCTGTATTCTGAAAGAACCACCACACTCAGCTGAATGCACCATGCACACGCCTTCATGTGCTGCAGCCGTGTTTTCCAACAGGGCATCATGTTCACAGAACCGAAAACGCAAGTCTGCAAAACTAGGGGCCGTGTCAGGAACGCAGGTACAAGCTACAAATGAAAGCTCTGAAACGAGCCGCGCGCACTCAAAACCTAGCTCTCGCTACACCTAAAAACAACGCCCGACGATTCTGGAATTGGTGCTTTACTCATTTACAAATTTACCTCACTTTTCCCCCAAAACATTGAGGCAATGTAGAAGATTTACACGTACAGAAAAGCGACTGTCGTCCGATGCCACGTATGCAACGTGCTACGTGTGCCAAAAACTCAGGATGCGATAGTTACCATGACTAAACGCCAAGAGAGTTAACCAGATCTTTCCAAAGTCGTCCGCTTAGACCAAACTTCCCATACCCCGGACACATCATAAACCATGCTTGTTAAAGCCTATGAAAGCCACTCTCCCTCCACTGTGATACGTACACATCAGTAAGGGCCACGAAGATGACTCTTACCTGCTCCGATTCTGTTCCAGGAGAAGTTGCCATCGAATCCTCCTAAATAACCTGAAACAGAAGACTGGTCGGTAACTCAGCCATTCAGCAAACGGTTCTGGAATTGCCAGACCGTGGCAGGGAATAAGGAAACAATGACAAATAATCAGAAATTTCACTTACAGGTCTTATTTCATTATTACTTTTCTTAATAAACTGCCACAATTTTATTCAGTTAGTTGTTTTTTTTATTTTTCTTTTTTTTTAGTGTTTATTTTTGAAAGAGAGTGAGTGGGAGAGGGGCAGAGAGAGAGAGAGAGAGAGAGACTCGCTTAGAAGTCTCAAAAGGATACTTCTCTCGGTAACGAATCCTACCTCCCAGTGCCAGCAGCATGTGGCCAAATGGTGGTCCACTGCCATCCAAAAAGAAGATCCGCTTCATGTAAAAAGAGATGTACTGCCCATAATACACTTCATCGAAACTGAAAAGCAAACCCACGTGAGATTCAACCGGAAATCTTCAGCAAACAAAGGCGCAAGGGTAACCATATACCTGTTCCCAAACAACGTTAGAAAGTGCTCAGCAAAGGTCAGAACTTTTGCCTCAACTGCACTCCGTCCCCAAATACGGAGACACGGGCACGGCATCATCCACCGGGACAGGAGGGAAAACGCACAGAACAGCCACACATACTCTGCATGTTTGCCTAACACAGACTCTATTTACCCCCACTGTTCCCATTGAGGGACGTGCTAGCAGGCGGCCTATTGAAAAGCCACAGAGACCTGACACTAATCCCCTCGTTCACCACCACTTGTGTGACAAAGGGTCCAGAATCACACCTGGTAACCAAACGAAACAGGGGCAGGTGTGAAAGCAAAACACGCAGAAACCAACCGAAACAAAGGTTTCAGTCAATCAGGGACATTCAATGACACTGTCAATATTGCTGTTAATTTCTTAGGCGTGCTAACGTTAATATGGTTTTTGTTCTTTAAGACTCGTCATCTTTTAGAACTATACCGAATTACGTAACCGTACTGTTTATGACTTGCTTAAAAAAATCCACCACGAGGGAGGGGTGGCTAGGAATCGATAACTTGTTGAAGCTGGGTGATGAATACTGTTTGGTAAGGGTCGTTATATCGTTCTCCCTACTTTTGTGTACGTTCAACGTTTTCGGCCACGAAAAGTTAAGCAGAAAGTACACAGGTATTAACCAGATAGTGGCTAGCACTGCGATAACAGCAGTCACGTCCCGTTATAATAAAAGATGCTCTTTTTTTTTTTTTTTTTTTTTTTTTAACGTTTATTTATTTTTGAGACAGAGAGAGGCAGAGCATGAATGGGGGAGGTCAGAGAGAGGGAGACACAGAATCTGAAACAGGCTCCAGGCTCTGAGCTGTCAGCACAGAGCCCGACGCGGGGCTTGAACCCATGGACCGCGAGATCGTGACCTGAGCCTAAGTCGGACGTTTAACCGACCAAGCCACCCAGGCGCCCCAAAAGATGCTCTCTTAAGGTTAGTGACGACTCACTTCCGAATTCATCAATCCTCCTCCCTCCACCCTTGATTTTAAACGGTTACCTAAGCTGTGGCACCTGTTTCATGGGCCAGGTTTCACCTGCTAGAAAACTACCGGTCAAGACGTGATAGGCAGACTCAGCAGGGGACAAACCGGCCTCTCCTCTGCCAAAAGCACCTGTCGCCAGGAAGCCCAGAATTCCACTCTCCCACCTCCGCTGTTCAGAAAGGCACTTCCAGTCACCGGCGCATGAACAAATGACAATCCTTTCTGAATCCGCGCCCCCCCCCCCCACCCCCAACGGAGTTGTTTGGCTTACACCACAGCCCTTGGATAGGAGAGCTGCCACAGGCGGCTCAGTAACCCCATTGCAGTCAGAGCCACAACGTTCAAGTTGATGTCAGCCGTCACCACGACGGGGTGCTTCAAAAATCCCAACATCCTGTAGAAAAGCAAAAGCAGGTCCTCGAAAACACCCTAGAAAACAAGGGAAGAGATGACGTCAATAAATGAGCGGCAAACCTAAAGGCTCCCAGACGCTAGAGAAAGGATCACAACTGCCCTGGCTCTCAGGCGGCGCTACGAAGAACCATACGCGTCGTGGGGTCATTGAGAGAAAATCGGGAGGACACGAACAGACAACTAAGGTGAGGGTTTGGGAACCTCATGCCCGAATATTCACTCATTCGATGACGCACCCCACGAACACCAGCTGAGCACTTCTTGGAAAGGAGCTGCTTTCAGAAGCCCGCTCACCTCGGTGACCTCGACCTTCTGACCCTCAGAAGCCTCCTCGTCTGCCGCTAGCATCTCCGCTCCTCCCCTACCCGCCGCAGCACCATCACCTAGGCGCCCCCCTTCTCACCGTGGGGGTGCCTCTGCACCCAGGCGCCCCCGTTTCGTCCCCGAGGCGTCATCTTCCCTTGAGCGCCACTCGTCTTAAGGCTGCATCTACTCGACGCCCCCTTTGTCGCACCAAATAAAGCTGCACCTGGGGTCTGGCGGTCCCCCTCTCCGCAGAGATCTCATCTGCCCCAGGAGGCCCCTACTGCTCTTCCAGACATTCCCCCCCCCCCTCCCCCATGGGCTGCACTGGTCCCGCGCCACCGTCTGCCCCAAAGGCTCCATTCGCCCCAGTACCCCTCCTTTTCCCAAGGCTGCACCTGCCGGGGCGCCCGCCTTTCTGCGCGCACTTGCCCTCGGTCCCGCCCCCCGTCGGCTACGACGCCGACGCCGACGCCCCCGCCCCGGCTCGTCTTCAGGCCGCGTACGCGCGTCCCGCGCAGGCTCTCCCGGGTGCCGCCCTGGTCCCTGACGCCCCCCAACGTACTCGCGTTTCGTCGAGTTCCCGCAGCGCTACTCCCGCATCCGGCCCCGCCTCGGATCTGCCGTGGGGTGGGGGGCTGACCGTTAGGGTTTCTCGCCGCGCGCGGGGGCGACGCTGCTCGGCATGCGGCACCGCCCACGCGCCGCCTGCTCGGCGCTCGATTCGCCTTGCCTGCGGAGCCTTACGCGGGGGGAAGCGCGCGTGCGTTCCGGGCCCGGGCGTCGCGCGTGCGCACAGGCGCGGAGGTCCACCTCTGTGGTACGTCGTTAGCGGCCTGGGTGGGTGTTCTAAGATCGCCGTGCCCAGGGAACGCTCTGGTGTCTTTTTACAAAACAAGATAGTAGGGCCTTGTCCGCGTGCCTCTCAGTGCGAGCAACCCGCGTGGGCGTGTCCGCCCCGAGCTCGCGGGTGAGCAAGTGCGCCGGGAGGGCGGGCAGGGTCAGTGCGGCCCCCACACCTGCGGTCCCCGCACCCCGCGAGGAGCCTGCCCGAGCCTGCCCTGCAGGAGACACAGCGACTTTGGCCAGGGAACGGCGGGGCCGGACGGTTAACCGACGGCGACACCACCGTTCTCCCCAGCCTCACTCTTCCTGGGTCTCTGGGGTATGTATGCTTTCATCTCGTGGACGGAAAGGGTGCTGCTGATTTTAAAACTGCAATTAAGGTTCTTGATCGTCTGCAAGAATTTTTATTTCCGGGAATGTTGGTCAACCCAGCATTAGAGAACATCGGTTAAGTGTGGTGATTGAGGCGCCTGGGGGGCTCAGACGGTTAAGCGGCCGACTCGAGTTCCGCCCTTGTCATGCCCCCGCATTGGGCTCTGTGCTAACAACTTGGAACCTGCTTGAGTTTCTCTCCCTCTCTCTGTCCCTCCCCTGCTGGTGCACACACTCTCAAAAATAAATAATGGACTTAAAAAATGTGGTGGTTACTTCTGACAAGCAGGCTTCTCCCAAGGCTGTGTAGACCGTGCAGGGGCTCCCTGGGCCGGGAGAGGAGTGGGGCTGGCTCCTGGTGTAGTTCCCTAAACTCCTGTCCCTGGGGGCAGTAAATCCAGGGAAAGGGTACGGATGCTAGAGCTGAGACAGCCCGTGCCCAGGTCCCAATTCAGAAGGAGTCATTTCTCATGGAAAGTGTCCAACCTGGGAGTAATTTGTAAGCTGCTTACATCAATTGGTGCCAGGCAGCTATGTTAACTACTACCGTGACTTCTTTGAATCCACACGACCCCATGAGGTGGGCACAGTTCAAAGTGTGCCTCTGGGGTGGGGAAGTGTCCTTCCCAGCTCCCAGTCTTGCAGTTGTGGGGTGTGGGGTGGGCAGCAGAACTGAGGATCACCGCTGGGACTCCGATCCAAGCTCTTGATCCTTCACTGCCCCCAGACGAAAGAACTCCTCCCTCCTACCCCAAAGCGCCGCACTCCTTTCTCCTCCCAGCAAAAGAAGGGGTCACCACCAATAAAACGTCCAATCAGGGATGCCTGGCTGGCTCAGAGGGTAGAGGATACAACCCTTGATCTCAGGGTCATGAGTTCAAGACCCACCTTGGGCATAGAGCTTACTTAAAAATATTAAAAAAAAAAAAAAAAAGTGACAAATGCTTGCTCCTCTGACCCACCCACTTCTCATGGGAAGCAGGGGGAGGGCGGAGGGCAGGCAGATGTCCTGCACACCTTTAATAATCACTCACGCGGATACAGGACGGAGATTGCTAATGCAAACCCATTTGGAAGATGCACCCCACCTACAGGTTTCGATCCCTTCCCTCCCCCACCTTGCTTTAAAGCATTTCAGCCAAGTCACTGGATTTCCTCAAGCACTCTGTAAAAACTCTAATTTTGTCAAATGACAGAAAATCGAGGGACACACAGCCTGAGAAAGCACATTCAGCTTTAGGGCTTTTTTTTTTTTTTTTAATTTTTTTTATTTAAATAAGGAGAATTCTTTCATATGGAAAGAGCTAGTACAATCACATATTTGAAAGGAGAAACAATAGGTACTGATCGGAGGGAAAGGGCAAAGGGTGAGTGCCACCATGGCCTGCTGAATCCATGATTCCGTTTCCCATCCAAGGCAAAAGCTTCCCAGAAAACATATAAACAAGCTGCACATTACACCTTTAGCCATCGTCTGCCCTTTCAAATATCTGGTCTACATGAAAAGACAAAGAGAGGAAAGGCCAAAATAAAAACAAAAGGGAACAAAAACAAAACACAACCCTCTTAAGAACAACAACAAAAAACCCAAACCCTTTTACTACACAAGGCATGAAGTCAAAAGCTTAGAGTACAGTATCCCCTTTAAACAATGGAAGAAAGTCATCCACACAGAGCCTTAATAGAAATTTCCACTCTGAGGCTTCCTAACATGCTGAACACAGGGTCCTGGGGACACTGTCCCCCAGCCAGGGTGGGGAAATGGTGAACAGCAAGATCAGATGCGCCTGAAGATCACTAGCCAAACGTGTGCTGGTGGTCCTGGAGGAGGGCGTGGCTAGGGGACAGTGTCAGACCCCAACACTGAGCCACCCTGTCCCAGGTGAGCTCTGTCTCAGGTCCATCTCATTTTCAAGCAGGATGAGCTGGCTTTCCGGAAGTCTGCGTTTCCCATTCATCACAAACCATGACAAAGCAGAGGCACTCTGTAGTGTCCTCGGTTGTCAAAGGCCATTTCCAACTGACCTTGTAACCCAGGCTTGCTCTGCAAGAAGTGCAAAGGGACAAATACAGATTTGAGGGGCAACATGCAGCCGCTTGGTGGAGGGAAACAGAACAGCAGGGAGGGGCTTTACCGGTTTGCCACACACTGCCTCGGTGGGCCGTCTCCGAACACGGCCGTGCAACCACGTGCACACCCTCAGCCTCCTTGGCTCTGAGCATCATTCACAAACCTCACCCACCATCCAGAAGGCAGATCCTGAAGACGGGAAGGCGAGGGCGTAGTTGGAGACCCGATGTCGACATTTAACAAGATACCCCAATATCCCCAGAAGTGGCTGGATGACCACAGCTTTGAACTCAACCAACCGATTTCTGAGCGTGTAGGTCTGTCCTTTGTTTTCCCTGTTGAGGAACCCAGAGCCAGAAGCGTATGAATTCCAAGGTTGAAAACAAAAGTAAGGTGGATTAAAAAGGGGGAAGCAACAGTAAAGAAAACCAGACCAAATACAACTGGCAGAGAAGTTTTCAGTGGGTGTATGCCTCTTGGATACTCGACCCCACACTCTGAGACTTCGCCCTGTTCAGTAGTTGACGCTGGACGGACACTACTGCAGGGTCGCCTGTTGCCGAGCAACGGGCTGCACCATCAATGGCCAAGGCCAAGCTGCCAGCATCAGAAGGGAGGCAAAGGTGCGGTGAGAGAGCTCCGACCCCTCCCCTCCCCTCAATCTCAGCAGCAGGAAAGCTAAGTGCTGGTCTTTGCCTGTTCCCACCAAAGGCCCCACGGCATCCTGGCAGAGGCCTCTGCGTGGATTTACACTCTGAGGATGAGGGTTTGAAACCAAAATAAGACCCTAAGCCCCATTAACCTTGAGCGTGGTTCTAAAACCACATGAAAGGAAGAGATATTGCACCTTAAACACCTCTGCACTAAAAACTGCATTTCATCAGACCAAGGAAGGGACGGGACGTCGGGCAGGCCTCAGGTCTGCCCTCTGCCCCGAGTCCAATTTAAAATCTGCATCTTAGTGGGAAAGAGACGGCAGCTCGGGCACACGGAGGTGGTGAATGCACTGAACTTCACATGCAATTTCCTGGCCTTTCCTGCACAGAATAATTCAGACATTATATATAAATAGAGCAGTGAAACATTTACTGGTTTTCACCTAGACCTACAACATCAATACATATAAATAAATTCTAGTGTTTTGTTTTGTTTTTTTTTTTTTTTTTATTGGGGAGGGGGAGGAGAGAAAATACAAGGGTAGAGAGAAGGGCTGGAGAACAGGTGACCTTGTTTTTATTTTTTCTCAAAACAGGGAGGACTGTCACCCTGCCGGCAGGTCTGCCTGCAGGGTACGTCTTGAGTGTGTAACAGCATCCACGACTGTTCTGTTGAATTTCAAAACGAGAAAACCTTTTTTTCCTTTTGACATACAACGTGCACCGGAATTAGGTGTGAGGGTGTGGCCGTGTTTCTAAGTGTACAGGTGAGCGAGGGTGGCTCCTGCGGGGGCAGGTGGTGGCAGAGGGGAGCTGTGGGCAGGGTGGCTGGTCACGGGGACAGCAGTCACACACTTGCAGGGCAGAGAGAGAGCAGGGGCGCACACGGGGGCGGTTGAATGCGGGCAACTCCTCGAGTGAGCGGCCCTTCGAGAATGGACCTCAGAGTAAGCTGAGCTTCAGGCATGAAGGTGACCAGCTGGTAAGCAAGGTCTGAGGGTGGAGGCAGGAGGGGGAGCGCGGCAAGCCGCAGACTAAGCAGCAGGGCGGCTTTCGGGAAAGCCGGCCCTCTCCGGGTGAGCCCCGCAGACGCCCGGCACCCTTGCGGGCAGGACGTGCCCCCGCTTCCTTAGAGCAGGGAACGGGGACAGGGAGTCGCGTGCACAGTTCCTGAGGCCCTGCACTACCCGGTTCTGCACTGAACATACAGCTCAGAGCCACAGGGGGTTACACGTCTGTGGTGGCACTCAGGGTGGACTCTGCGGGGCACGTCCCCACTCACCGGCTGCTTGTCCTCTGAGCCAGATCCTCCCAGGAGCCGCCAGCGGGCTGGCTGGTTAGATGCTCTGCAGAGCACGTGCATTACTTGACATTTCCCTTCCCCTCTCCCTGGAATGACAAAACCTGGGACGATTTCCTTCTAGTTCTTATTTTAAGAAGAAACAACAAAAAACCAGCATAAAATGGCTCACACAAACAGTTTGCCAGAGGCATCGCTGCAGACTTAAGAGGCTGTCGTTTTCCCCCGAGGCCGCCCCCAGGCTGCTGAGGAACAAGGGTCAAACCCTCAACCCTCCCTGCCCCGGGACCCTGCCCCAGTCGTCTGCAGAGATGGACACCTGCTGCCCAGCTCCGGTGCCTCTGTCCCAACAACCCGGGTCTGCCAGTGGGAGCCAAAAAAAAAAAAAAAAAAAAAAAAAAGAAAAAGAAAAAAGGAAGAGAAAAAAGAAAGGGATCCCTCCCAGCAGCCTTGCACGCCACACGCCTCTGCCGCAGACCCAGTCAGACAACCGTCCGTGTGCCTCTGTCCCCACGAGAAGGGGCCTCACGATCTCCGGGGACGAGCTGGGTGAAAGATGGCAGGACAGGAAGATCCAGACAAGAGACAGGCTCAGGAAGAAAAGAGGAGGGCATGTCACGGAAGGCTTCAAGAAGGGCGTGCGGGTCAAACAGCAGCCCCCCAGGTGCTGGAGCCCCAGACGCGGAGGCGCCGCGGGGCCCGCGGTGCGGTCAGCTCGCACCGTCTGGGTCACACCGGAAAACGCCGGTGACTGTGTATCTCCGTGGTTTCCCTCAGGTGCCCAGGGGTCAGCATGTCCACTGGCCGTAGAAGGGTCCAGGACAGAGACTCTGTGTAATTCCTATGCTAAAATCGTCATCAGCTTCACTGGGCTGTCCCTAGACTCCAGGGGTCCTCAGGCCAGGGGCGAGAATCCAACCGTGACACCGACCCACCTCCCCTGTCTCTCTCACTGCTCCCAAGCAGGCAGCCGCCCCCGGCGTGGCCCGGCACCGGTTCACCGACGGAGGAACCGCGGGGGGTGGAGGGCGCCCGCCTGCGTCAGGTGTTAAGGGATCGCAGCGACGGACCAGCGGAGCGGCAGACGTGGTTAAGGGTAGGACCGGAACAAGAGGAGGTGAGGGAGAGGATGGCAAAGTAGAAAAGTTCAGCTACGCAGACATAGCTTGTGTTTTTGTTTTTCTTTTCCTTCCGCCTTTGTAAAAACTTCAGCTGCTTTTTACAACAAAAAGCCTCCAACTACAATGGCCCTGCTGACAAACCACTGTGCCTGGAGCCGGGAAGGCTGGGGACCCAGCGGCGGAGCGGGGTGGGGGTGGGGGGGCGGCGAGCTCATCTGTACTGCACAAAGGTGGGAGTCACTCCACAGTCACGGTGGAAAGGAGGCGGGGACGACGTGGGGTCGGGGTCGTTTGCTTGCTTGCTTGCTTGCTTGCTTGTTTCGTATTAAAGCGAGCAGGTCAATGTCACGTATCCACGGGGGCAAGCCGGTTGGACGATGGAGCTCTCAGGAGTGGAGAAGAGAAGGGAGGTCTCTCAGTCCGGGCCAGGTGGTTGGACGGTGGATCTGGTGAGATGTCAAGGCCAAGCGGGGGCCCTGTCCTCAAGGCGGGGGGCGAGGCGTGGCCAAGCACCTTCAGGCCTTGCTCTCCTCCACTTTGACCGCCCGAGGCTTGATTGCTCCGGTTCTCTTCATCTGGGAGGTGGCCGAGGGGGCCTCCTGAAGTTTCACAGCTCCCAAGCTGGGTTTTTCATCCACTCGTTGTTTGGCCTTTGGACAGATGAATGGGGACAAAGACAGTTACCCTTCCGCAGAAACACCGCTCTGGATACACAGCCCCCACCGCCCCCTGACTGCTTCTGAGTCACAGAGAAAAGCCACCCTAAGAAGCCCATCCTTTGGCGGAAGGACCGGACTGAGAAGGAACTGGCGTGAGTAGGAAGGACACTGGCGTGAGATGCTCTCTCCCCTCCCACGGGTGCTGAGGGCGGTGATTGGGAGAGGCAGGAAGAGGCTGGGTCCT
Source organism: Leopardus geoffroyi (assembly GCF_018350155.1). Classification (NCBI taxonomy): domain Eukaryota; kingdom Metazoa; phylum Chordata; class Mammalia; order Carnivora; family Felidae; genus Leopardus; species Leopardus geoffroyi. The sequence continues at coordinate 89,520,522 of NC_059342.1, read as the reverse complement.
CCGGGAAGCATTCTGTGATGCCCACGGGCCTCTGAAGGAGCAGCACTTCCCAGGCCGACCCGAGAGACCTTTTCAAATCAGTGCCCCCCATGGCCCAAGGGTAAAAAGCCCCCGAGCAGATCCAAGCGCACCCCACGAGTCGGAACTCCCGGATGTTTGCCGAGGGGCACGGGGCCACTAGGTGGACTTGGTCCTCCCCAATCTTGGACCTCCCCTGCCTCCCGCTCTGTGGAGACCTTTCCCCAGGACCCTAGTATGCCCTCGAGATTCCCAGCCAGGGTCCCATTGACCTGCAGCTCTGCGCAGTGGACGGGTCACAGAGCGGCCAGCCTCGACTCTGCCCGCCCCCCCCCCCCAACCGGGGTGCAAACTCTGGAAGAAAGCTTTAGCAGCTCAGTTCAAGCAATTCAAGGAGCGACCCTCCAGGGAACCAATCAAACTTCTACCTCCACCAGCCAGGAATGCGGTATTAGTAAAAAACCACGCCTGATGCGTGGGAGCTCTGGAGCCTCATCGCGTTTTAGAGCAGTAGCCGAGAACGGTGCCTGAAGGCAGAGACCCTGAGAAACCCCTTCTGTCACAGAACGGGAAGGCGTCGTTCCACGTGTAATCCCACCCAGCCAAGACAGAGACGAGACACAGCACTTACTGGAGCCGGCACGCACGCGCACACACGCGCACACACGCACATGCACACACGCGGCTTCTAGAGCTGACCCACAGACCTAACCGAGTCCCAGCGCCTTCACAGCCCAAATCGCTGTGGAAGGAGAGTCCACCTTCTGGCACCACCTCCTCAGAGGAATCCGCATCCTCCCTTCTCTGCAGGACAAGGAAGGATCCAGACGCCCGTCAAGAGGAGAAATGCCTTCGCCAGGAGGGACTCAGGCTGCCGGCTGCCGGCTCCCGGCGCCACACTCTAAGCGCTTAGGGCACGTCTCTCTTTATAAAAGGAGCACTCAAATGGGTTGGACACAGTCCCTTCTCTTTTGGCGCCTGGAGATGGGCCTAAGCGTCCGGGGCTGGAAGGTCTGGAAAGCCATCTTCTACCTGTTGAACGTAGTGTCCCTGCACAGAGCCCATGTTAACTGCTGATCCAGAGGGCTTCCCACTGGGGCTAGCAGAGCTAGGCCTGAAAAAACCAAAGGCAGGGGGTGAGAACACGCGCGTCGCCAGACAATGGAGTCAAGCCTAGCACACAGCGCGGCCCTGGCTCGGGCGGCACCCTCTCCAACAGAGGAAAGCCAAGACCTCGGACAGCCAGAGTGCAGAGGGTGCTGGGGCGGCTCACGCAGACGCACCCGAAGGCACAGAGGCCAAGGCCCCTGCCGTGGGCAGACACTGACCAGACGGGTGGACGGGCACCGACCGTCTCTCAGGGTTTGGGGGGTTTGGGCCAATGGGATTCTGTGACCCAGACACACGGTCTATGCAGCTGACTTAAGGGCAGTGCGGAGTATTTTCTTAGGTTTTCACTTTTGTATACGATGGGGGTGGGAGGGGCGGAAAGGGAAACCAAGAGCAACAAAAATCTTTCAGGACGTCTTTCTGAATGTGTTCCACTGACTGGACAATCAGTTCTCGTGGACGCTAATTACATGCCACGTGGAGAAAAAGATTCTGTGGTCAAAAGCTTGAGAAGTGCTATGTGCTGAGTTTGTCAGGACCCGCGATGGCGGAGGTACCTGGACCCCCCTCGTGCTGAGGAGCATGACCCCCAATAAGCACGTCCAAGGACCTGACCGGAGGGCCCTTTTGTGGCAGGACGTGCCTCAGAAGCTCTGCGTCCAGAAAACATGGGGAACACTGCTCTGTGAAAATATACCAATTTTCCCAACCCCACTAACATGCCGACCGAACAAAGGCTATCCGTTAATGTTTATGTTTTCTACATAGTCTTTCTCCAAAGAGTTCGCTGCTGCCATTCCTACGCTAAATAGACACGGACGACTCCTGTTATGTGAGTTTCCGTGTTCTGGTTTGTCTCTGTCCTTGGATGCGGCTAAATGCCACCTGTGGCAGCCACGGAGACACAGCATCTGTTCATCTGCGAAGCTTCCTCTAGTCCAACCTACGCTCACTGTTTGTGTGGCTGTCTGGCTGCACCTTTCCTACAGTTCTGTTGTTTTGACCTTTGTGAAAAATATGGTTGGGGAACAAAACAAATAAACAAAAAGAAGTGAGGCCAAGAGAATAAAAGAAGAACAGAAAAGATGATGAAATGGGGAAAAGGTCACAAAAAACGCCTTTCTCTGGAAATGTGGAAGTATGGAATGACCAGACGGACGGGACAGAGGAGAAACGCAGCCTCGACACTCCAGGAGCGACGGGGCAGCGTGGCCACGGCACGAAGACTCGAGATGGCGACCTGATGTGCAACAGCGTTCCCTTCAAGGGGCCCGGGCCACCCCGGAGCCGGGCTGCTAACCTCTCACAGGGCAAGGGCGCTGCGAGCCGTGCACGTCTGTTCTACCCACCCCCTGCCCTGCAAGCCCGAGGGCTCTCCAGGCTTCTCCCACATGAGACAAGAGTTGGCTGCACCCACCCGTGGGCCCCACGCCACAGCATGCTGCCTCCCGTCCCTGCACACTTCTCCTCGGGGCGAGCAGGTCAGCGAACCACTGGTTCTGCCGCTTTCTAGTAGAAGGAATTCAGCACAGGGACTCACACAAAGCCACCTCCAGATCCAGCTAAGTAAGGGACCTGGGGCAGCTATTGGAGGCAGAGACCGAGGCCAAGGACGCAAAGAGAAGGTGCCGGTCTGCGCTGTGGGAGGCACGGACGCCCCCGTGAGGCCAGCAGCCACCGGCCTGGCAGGGCCAGAGGCCCGGGGCCGGGGACAGGCAGCCCTGAGGAAAGGGAATTCTCCCCGCCTTCCAGGGCGTGTACCTTCCTGGCCAGTGAATCCTTTGTAAAATCTGGTGAGAAAGCTGTGAGCAGTCAGGATGGGCCTCACGCTAGTAAAACATCCGTTGTTCCTTTTCCTACCTTTCCAGAAAGCTCTCCCAAACCAGAGCATTTTATTATGATGATTAAAGGCAAACTGCTCTGACAGTTCCTGATTTCTCCATGGTTAACTAAAACAGGAGCGTGTCCCAGCACTGAAACTTCAAGGTGACACGTGGCCTCCAAGGGCACCCAGCCTCAGGGCCCTTCCGGGGCTCTCCCTGGTCCCCGAGGACTCGCCAACACCACTGAGTCGCATCTAGACCAAGTACTCGGCGATGCAGCATCCGACTCCCAGGGTATTTCTTTACCTGTAAGTCTGCGGTGATGGCACGGAGCCTCCTGAAGGAACATTCTGTTTACTGTCGGCAAAGTGGAAGCCCTTCATCTCCATCTGAGAGGACTAAAGACACCAAGAAGGAATGAGGGGTCACTCGATGGCCCTGGAGACACCTGGCCCTCACTGAACCACCCGTGCAGAGCCGATGAGGACTTCTGCGGACAGAGGAATTCTCTAAAGAAATGCGTACTCCCCTGCCCCCCAGTCTAGGCTCAGGAGGCGGCTTCTTGGAAGTGGGAACTGTACTCTGTGTTTTTGTTTTTTTGAAGTGCAGTGGGGAGAGAGGACTGTGCGTCACCACCAGGACGGCCATCAGCAGAGCCCAGGCCAGACACATTTTCTGGGGATCTGGGGGACCGGTCTCTGAAATGGCCCCACAGCGGCTCCACAGGCCGAAGGGCCCAAGCATCAGCATCAGCTACCACACTCCTCCCCTCTGCTCTGGGCCTTGGTTCCCATCGCTAGCTTACACAGGAACCAAGGGGGTCCCACCATGGGGTTCCCCACGAGCAGGAAACCAGTGGTCTGGTGAGGCCAAGAGCCTGCCCCTCACCTAGACCTCTGGCACTTTCTGCCACAACAGTGGTTCCTCACTGGCTAGTAAGGGTTCTCCCCAGGACGCGACAGGATGAAGTCATCCTTACCTCTCTGCTGGTGTTAAGGACCGAAGGCTGGGAGCCAGGTGGAAGGATTCGTCGGGGAGCCCCGACGGAGAGGCTCTGCCCCTGTGGCAGCTGGATGGACTGTGGCAGAATCAGGGGCTGCTGCCCGGAGCCGTACCGAGGCAGAGGCAGCTGGGAGCCAGGCAGCGGCATCGTCAGCTGCTGGAGGACAGGGACAGTCAAGAGGAGGCATGGATGTTGGGGAGAAAGCCACAGACTACTGGTCACACCTGCCCCCAAGAGCAAACACAGATTATGCTTCAGGTTCTCGTTTCAAGACAGCTAAAGAGAGGCCTCTGCACAGCCACAGGTTCTGGGTTTCTGTTCGAGCACACCCTGTGAGGGAGGGGCAGGTCTGATCGCCGGAACAAGGCAGGGGGTGAAGATAAGCCCGAGGCCCCGCACACGGCTCCCCTCTAGGGCTGCAGGAGCCACGTGCACCCCACACCTTCTTGCTCGCACCCAGCAGGGGTCTGCTCAGTGCACGCTACGTGCCGGGGAAGCACCAGGACGTGGTCAGACCAGGGAGCGGCAAGGACCCAGCACGTGGAATGTGGGCAGCAAACCCCATGTGCGTGGGGGATGGGGAAGAGGAAGGGAAGGTCAGGAAGGCTTCTTAGGAAGCAACGTCCAAGCGAGCCCCCAGGGACGAAAGCTGTGTGGAGGTGTATCTTTGGCCTCTTTGGTGCAGCACAAAAAGGCAAAACTCCTCTGTTGCTTTGCTGTTGCTCTAATGGCGATACAAAACAAGACACAACTGGGTTCTGGGGTTCTGGGGTTCAGGGGTTCTGGAACTGAACTGGAGACTCTGGATCCTTCTGAAGGCCGTTATATCAGAAGAAAGTGGGGGTGGGGGGGGGTGACAGGGAGGAGAGGGGCCTGGAGACTCGGGACTGGCGCAAGGAAGCCACTTGTCGTCTCTCAGTCACTTTCCTCTTCACCCCCTGCGTTGAGTCCACAGTGGAGGGTCAGAAGGATCTATTGGAATCGCATCACGGAGACGAGCAGCAGCCAGAGCCTCCAGACCCCAGGCTCCTCCCTGCACACAGCAGGGAGCGGGACGAGGAGGAGGACAGCGCTGTATTTCGGGAGACTTGTGTTCCGGGGGCACCCTGGCTGGTGTGTTGAGAACAGACTGTCAGGCCCAAGAGCAGAGGCGGGAGATCAGGGAGGAGCCCCCACAGGAGCCTGGGTGGGGAGGAAGGTGGAGGGCGGGGACGAGGCATGGCTGGATCCGGAATGCTTTCCACAGGTAGGGCCAACAGGACCCCCGCGGAAGGATCAGAGGAGGCGCGAGGGGAAGTGGGGACCTACAGGGGACACGGACACGACAGCCAGGAGGACCCGGAGAACTCAGGTCTTGGACATGGTGCCAGCATGTGTCACGCGGGAGATGCCGCAAGACGCCAGAGCAGAGGCGACGCGTAGCCCACGGGCTGGAGAACACAGCTGGGGGGCAGCAGGAAGACAGGTTTGGATGGGACGTAGAGCCACAGGGCTAGACAGGGGTCGGAGAGCAGAGCCCGCGGGACACGGAGAAACCACAGACCAGGCGGGTAACGAGGAGGGTTTCGCCAGGATGGTGCCCGTGAACTGAGCGAAGAACAGGACTCTAGGGGAACGAGCCTCTCTGGGTCAAGTGTGGCCGACGGGGCAGCAGGACGAGAGCAAAGAATAACCATCGGGAACTGATGCGTGTGCTTACACAATTTTGTTGGTTTTTTTTTTTTTTTGAAAGGAAGAACAATAGGGTTGTCTGGGTATAATCCGGAGGACCCTCCTCCCCAGAAGGTGGCCCTGCGAGCAGGAGGGACGGGGGGTGAGGGGGCCTCTCCCGGGCACGACTAGCCCACCCTGACACGAGATCTCGTTTCTCTAGGGACACCGTAAGCAAGATGCAGGCGGGTGGAAGGCGGTGAGGAGGAAGCTCCAAGTCAGGAGCGGGTGCTGGGGCGGCGGGGAGGGACCGGGCCTGAGTGCGGCTGCCGGCGTGCAGCCGCAGGTGGTCTGAGCGGGGCTGGTGTTCTCCTGACACAGACAGTTGTGCAAAGGCGGGACTGGACTCCACCAAGGTGGAAACACTGCAGGGGGGCCCAGAGAAGAGAAAAAGTGAGCAGAGAAGGAAGTGAGCCCATAGGGGGACGGTGATAAAAAGGTGGCTGGAGCCGGGTGGCTAGAGGGAAAGAGCTAAGAAAGCAGAGGCGGTGACTGGGTAGGACCCTTAATCTTGAGATAAAGAAAGAGGTACAGTTTCTAGCAGTGACCAATCCAGACAGGATCATGGGCACAGCGGACCGCTGGCAGCAAGAGGGCCGCGGTACCGGTGGAGGGAACAGGTCTGTGCGTACAGAGACGACGTATCAACTACGCAGACATTGAAACCACCAGCAGCTGTAACAGGAGCTGTGTCGCAGAGACTGGGCCAGGGGCCAAAGGAGGAGAGGGGTGACCCCCGAAGGTGTCTGATATTGCGGACGGTCACGGGAGAGGACGACATGAAGCCAAATGCTAGATTCAAAATATGGACTCACAGCAACACGGAGGCCAGTGCAGTAGTCAACACTATGGGCTCCAGAGCTGGGGTTTCAGGGAGAAGGGAGGGACAGCGGTCTAGAAGCATCGGTGGGAATGCCAGGAGGACGCGCACACCTCATCTCCAAGCCCCCCAGGATGAGGGCGGGAGAGAAGCCGCGGGAGAAGCAGCACTCTTGGGATAGGCACATGAGGTGGGAGACCTGGCCCCCGTTCTAGCAGCCCGAGGACCAGTCCCAATGGTCGCAAACAGCATGTAAGTCAGCACGCAGCGAGAGGTGGATACGAGGGAGAAAGCCATGGTAGAAGAAAAAAGCCCAGTGTTTTGGGCGAGAGGGGCTGAATTCCTGACCTGTGGAAGCTGGGAGTCCAACAGCTGCGAGGCACCCAGGCCAGCAGCCTGGCCGAGCTGGCCCTCGTAGACCAGGGCTTGGTTTCCGCTCATGGGCTGGTAGGGGGAGCCGGACTGGGGCTTCACCATCTCCAAGGGCTGCATGCCTGGGAAGGCCGAGTAGGGAGGCTTCAGGGCCGTGCCTCCAGAGAGGATCATGGTGCTGGGCGGTGACAGGCTGGGGTGCATGTACACCTGAGATCTGCAAAAGCCAGACAGACAGTGGGGTCGGGTGCAGGACTACACCAGAGGGTCTCAAATGAGGGCACCCCCCACCATCCCCCAGAGGGCTTGCTAAAACCCACACTGCTGGCCTCGCCCTCAGAGTTTCTGACTCAGAAGGGCCTGGGACAGAGTCTGAGGATTTGCATTTATGACAAGCTCCTAGATGGTGCTGATGCTGCAGGTCTAGAGACCACAGTCTGAGCGTCCCTCGATTACACAAGCGAAATCATCCAGGCTGCGCAAGGCACAGGAAAACCCAGGGGATGCCAAAAGCACAGGACCTCAGATGCGTGGGAAGAGCCCACCGAGGGTGGTGGGAGATGGGTAGAGGAGGGGCTCAGGAGGGGTAGGATGACAGGGAAAGGAAAAACAAGGCCATCCATCGAGTGCGATCAAGCCCACGGCAGCTCCTGCAGCAGGTTAATGACGACTCTGCCGAGACCACCACGCCCCCGACCCACCGCCAAGCAGAGAAGTGTGGAGTGGAAACAGTCCAGAGGGGCACGTCCACGGGCCGCGGGGGCCTGAGCTTCTGGCTACACCTCACCTGAAGGGCTGTAAGGAGCTGAAGATCTCCTGAGACTGGGAGACGGGGAGCCCACCCCTCAGTCCAAGCTGGGCCTGAGCCTGCAGAGACGTGTGAAGGGAAATCGGGATCTGCTGGGCAGCGGCAGCCTGTGGTGGGAAGCCAGGCAGGTAACCGCAGTGCCCTCCAGGGTGGGTGTCTGCCCCCCGCCACACCCCCTGCTCCACGCAGCAGCTCAAACACTGCCCCAAATGCAAACTGGAGCATGGCCCTTCCGGTGCTTTCCTTGCTCTTGGGGAAAAGGCAAAAACTGGGTAACAACCCCAAACCGTGATTTCCTACGCTGGGTTCTATACAACAGCAAGAACGAATTCTGGCTACAGCTGTCCACAGAGGTGCATTTCAGCATGCACCTGTCAACGGGAAACATACACGAAAACTACATTCAGTATGATCCGGTTAGGTGAACATCGATACATCATAAATCTCAACAACGTAATGTTTAAGAACATGTTTCATAAAGAGATCAGGACAGGCCAAGTCCTCTGTTCTCTGTCCCCAAATCTACTTCTGCCCAAGGGCCCCACCATCCAGGCACACAGGTCCATGGGGTGCCAGACCATCAAAGGCCCCACACCAGGTTCAGGAGGGAGACTTCCAGAACTCTGCCCCTTGCAGCACAGAAAATACGCCCATCCTGCACGAAAACAAACACCTGCACATTTCTAAAACTACCTCTTTCTAACGCATCCATGCCTGGGAGTCTAGGCCTTTCTTCTCTTCATCAGAAGGATACCTGATACCAAAGGATACCAAAGAGAATTCCATTTCAGCTAATTCCCCAGCTAGGACACAGGAAGAACTGACAGAGGGGATCTAGGAGTCTAGAGTGCCAAGTTCCATTCCTCTTCCCTGCCTCTCCTGTGTTCATTCACCAAACATTTCCTGCCTGCTAGGATGGGCTGGGTGCTGGGCGGTCCACGTGAGGGGACACAGAAACAAGACAGTAAACAAGTCGAGAAGGGAAATTAATTCCACCACGTGCTGCATCCCCATCCCCCACGGGGCCACCTGTCCGGCTGTCATCACCTGCTGGTAACTCTGCTGCTGAGGTATCGTCTGAGGAACCAGCCGAGGCTGACCTGCAAACACGTGGCCGTCCAGGTACAGAGGTGGCAAGTGGCTGCCTGCAAACAGAACCCGAGAGCAGACAGGACAGAGTCAAGCCTCACCCTTCCTGAACGTCCAGGCACGCACACTTTCCTGGGGAATCAGTGGGAGGGACGGAGTGTGTCAGAGCCTGCTCGGTCCCCTGCTGCTGGCCCTGCGCCCCACAGCCCCACACTTGCTCGCCCCCAGGGGAACACGGGCCCAGGGGGGTGGACAACTGACCTCACTCACCAGACCCCGGGCCCACTGAACCACACCCTGGGGAGGGGCTCCACTGCAGCTCAGGCAGCCCTGGTCTCAGCCCCCTACTCCTCTGTCTCCCTGCACGGAGTCCACGGTGGAGAGCAGGATGGTCCACTGGAAATGCGTCGAGACCCTGGCAGCTGGGCCCTCAAAACCCCTGCCCTCTCCCTTGGGGGCACCAACACAGCAGTCTACCACTGATGGGCCACCTGTGAGGGCTTGGCTGACACGAAGCACTTTGCAGGTTGACTCTGTGTCACGAGCTAACAGCCCAGAGAGAGCCAGGTGTATCTCACAGAGGAAGGAAGGGGCTGTGGCCCGGAGGGCTGAGCCACTTGAAGGCAGAGAGGACACAGCCCCTGCATGTGACCCGGCTCTGACTCCAAGCCCTGTCTCTGCTTGCCCCTGGTCTGCTTCCCACACCACAGAAGGGACGCAGGGTAGAGGGGAGGGCCAGGGGTCTGTAGCACCTGGGAGGCCAGGACCACCCGGCCCATCAACAAGCTCCTACTTTTGCACACTCAAGTCAGGGTAGGGGGAGGTGCTCAAGGCCGGCACCACTTTTCTCCTGACAGCGAAGGGAGCCTCCCTGAGCTGGTTCAGGTGAGGGAGGAGATACCTGGAAGAGAAGCAGAGGGTGCTACGGAGGCCACGGGCATGGGCGGCATGGAAACTCCGCCGAACGAGCTGTAGCTGACGCCGTTGGAGGCGCCCACAGAGGACGGGGGCTGGATTCCCGAGCCCGCGCCTCCCGGGGAGCTCTGCTCTGGCAAACTGGGTGAATTTTCCCAAGCCTTGCGTGCGGACTCCATCTGGAAAGCAAGGGGAAGGAAGAATTACTTCCAAGAAGGCGGGAGACGGCACAGATCGAGGCCCCAGGATGGGCGGGCGGGCGGGGCTGCGTGCTCCAGCCCTCGGCAAGCTAAGGCGCCCCGCAGCCTTTGCCTAGCGCCGGCCTGGCGTTACCTTCAGGGTGAGGTCGGCGGTGGGGAAGGACATTTGGGAGAGGCCGATGGCCCTCTGGATGTGATGATCACGCCGGAGGATGGGAATACTTTGTGTTAACCCAGCCTGGAAGGGGAAAGGAGACCATGGAACACGACAGGCACAGGGACAACATGACAGCAGAGCAAAACGCACCTTTGGTTTTGCCCGCGGGCGCTCAAGACCCCTACGGTGAACCTGCCGGGAGCAGACACCCAAGCTGATCTGCTCCGGTCAGTGGTCTTCCCTGATTCTCTCAACAGAAGTCTGTGGAGAGCCACCTGCACACCCACAGCCCACGGAGCACTCGGGCAGGGGCGGCCGCGCCAGGCACAACGCCCGGCTACCAGCACAGAGGCGCCGACGCCTGGCGTGGAGACCCCCAGGTCCCGTCTCCGCCCCCCCACCAGAAACTGAACGAGGTCCCTGGTAACGTTTCTTCACACATGTGGCCAACAGACCCTCCCATGTGTGCCCAGTGCCCCTCAGCGTATCAGAGGGATTCTGAGTAAACACATTGGTTCATCCCAGCACTACCAAACAAACGTAACCACAGAACGTCAAATAACCCGGACCTGAGAAGTTCTGTTTTCCCGTGGTAAGATCACAAAACCGGGGCACAGGACATTTACGCAACACGCCCGAGGACACGTAACCAGCTAGAGAACGCGTTGTGCCACGCACCCAGGTCTGCCTGACCCCAAAGCTGGTGTTGGCCCCCTCCTCTGGCTTCAGAGCCCCCCAGAAGCCTTGCTCCTTTCTCTCCAGGGCCTGCCAGCACAAGAAACAGAGGGAAACACACACTCACGTTACTGGCCAAGGCGTCCTGAAGTTTGACGACCGGATTCCCTGCGGGACCAGAGGCAGAGCCAGGTGGCAAGCTGAAATCCGAGTCCTGAAGAGAAGGAAGAGCTCACTGAAATCATCTGCCCGCTTTTCAGAAGAGGCACACATTAATTTGATCCAGTCTCCAAGACTCAAGAAATCTAGTGGGCAGCGTCCACCAGATAGCACCCAAAAAAGGACGCCACCCCATGACCCTCCCTCCGTGCTCCCTGCCTATGCCCACCGGCCAATCCCGAAAGAGACGGTGAAGATCACTAGTCTGCCCAGCCTGAGAACCTGGCTGGTGTCAGCATAATCTAGAAGGCAGCTCAGTGGCACCTGCCTCATCCTGCAGGCTGACACACTCCACCAGAGAGCTGCTCAGCTTCTGTCCCCCGGCTCTTTCTAGGTGACAGCCCCGTCTCAGCACCTCCCCTCCCTCTCCAAGTTCAAAACCACGGGGGACTTGTGAGGGGGGTTGGGGGGTAGGAAAGAAACACATCCAAGCCTCACTTTTGGATTGACTCCAAATTCAATGGGCGGCACCGGCAGCACAGAGTCCACGTGAATCTCCACCCCGTTAACGGGCGGGACGACGGCTCCCTGCAGCCGCTCGGCCCCCTCTGAGCCCTTCCTGTTTTTCAGAGAGCGCTCATTGCCAATGGGTCCCGGTCTGTGCTCCTTGCTCTGTCCTGAGCCTTGATCTGAGTCCTTGATAGAAAACCAGAGATGCTGAGAAACACGGGCTGGAAGGACCCCAGTCCCAAGCTTCTGAGCACAAGAGGGGAGAAGACAAGGGACGGCAGGCCCCGGCCTCCATGGAGGGACTTCCAGCTGACCTTTGGCTCGGGCTGCTTCTGGGCCTGCTCCTTGTGGCCGTCAGCCTTGGGCTCCAGGCCAGGCCCGTTCATGTCCTCCGGCTTCAGAGTGCCATACGGGGAGCTGCGCTGGGAGGATGTTGCAGACGACTCCCGAGACTCGGCGCTCAGGTCAACGCCGCTATCCCCCTGGCTGCTCTTAAAACCCTGCTGTGCGAGGCACAAAACGGGTGAGAACCCTGACCCTCAAACTCCAACATGGGACTGCCCAGGAAGTGGGACCAAGTGCGTGGCTGAGACACACCCCCGTAAGCCTGTCCTTTTTAGCCCCGTCCTGACTTGGGCCCTGACCCGCCAAATGAAGACGCGATCAAAAAACCACGGTATGCAATGGGCGCCAGGGACGGGGCCGCCAAGCTCATTCCCTTGTGGCCAGGTCAGACAGGGCGACTGCCACCACGGGCCCGGTCGCCCACCCTCCCCAGAAGTCAGGAACAAAGACCAGCGCCAAGCCAGGGCCAGTGGCATCAGGCTCTGGGCCAGGCTCATCGGCGCGGCGAGGAAGAGCTGGGCTGGGCAAGGGTGCACGAGGCCCAGGACGAGCCGGCCACGGGGGCGGTGGGCTCGCGCGCTGCCCGCGAGTGGCTCAGTGGTCACTCACCTCGGCGGAGCCAGGCTCGGCGCTGTTGAAGGCAGTTGCGGCTTTAGTCCAGGAGTCACTGGCCGGGGCCTGGACGGGGAGGGCTGCCCGAGGGTGCAAGACAGAGAGTCAGGGCCGTGCAGGGGAACCACCTGGCTGGCGCAGCCCCTCCCAGCTCTCCTGCCCCATGCAGGGCACTGGAGCTGCTCTGGTAGCTTCACCCGACTTCCCAACATCCTCACGCTCCAAGAAGCGTGCTTCCCTTTACTTCATCCGCTACTTGCTCTGGAAGGCACGCCAGCAACTTCTCGTTCCCATCCGTGAGAAAGCTGTACCGCCACTCCGTGTACTGACGTGGTCTTAATCTTAAGCCGACTGTGCATTTCTACAAGCCTGGCAGCTTCACAGAGTCTCTCGAGGATCTAGGCTGGTACTACTCAACCTCTGTTAGCTCGAGGACCACTCCAGGACTCCCACCAAAGCCGCAGACCCTGCGTATGTATGCAAACCCGACGTGCTATTTTCAGAGCCAGGGACCCTCTGAAGCCGTGCACGCGCCCCCGGGGCTGAGCGGCCAGTGAGGCGGGTCCTGGCAGTAAAGGCCCGAGGGCAGGGGCTGGCGTCCAGCCTGCTCCGAGCGACAACCTGGGAGGTTATCTGTGGACATTCGGAGTGTGATACCCTGCTCACGTGTGCTACCAAATCAACTCACAGCCATATTTTATGAAGAGAAGATCCTACTTCGAATCAGAGTTGAACGTCGTCCGGTGTTATTTGTAACGTGTTGGAACCTAGGTTTTAGCCCGGAACGTGATAGGCCAGGAGGGAAGATTCAAAGAATCAACACCTAGGACCCAGAACTTTGAGTGTCTGTCATGTGGCTCTGGGATCACGTCACTGCACTCCAGGGTCCTCGGCTACTTTGTTTAACACACCGGAAATGGATAATTTCTCTAGGCTCCCCTGTGAAGCATCATGCTTTTCTTCACCTGTGTACTCTCCAGGGCTCTGCCTCAAGCAGACATTAATGAAGAATCTGCTCGATTAACATGGTTTTGTATCTCAGGAACACCTGGGTGGCTCGGTCGGTTGGGCGTCTGACTTCCGCGCAGGTCATGATCTCACAGCTCGTGAGTTCAAGCCCCACGTCCGGCTCACGCTGTCAACGCAGAGCCTGCTTCTGGTCCTCTGTCCCCCTCTCTGCCCCTCTCTGACTCGTGCCCTCCCTCAAAAACAAACGCTAAAAAAAAAAAAAAAAAATTGCTTTTGTATTTTAAAACGAAGAGTTACCCAAAAAAAGAGCATTGGGTTTGAATTTTTTTTTTTTTTTTTTTTAAGTTCAGGAAAATAAATTTTCCAAAAAGTGAGGTCTCCTCACTTTGGTCTCAAGCCTGTCTGGCTCAGGAGAGCATGAGGAGGAGTGGCCAGGAGTGCCCGGCGTCAGGGCCGGCACGCGGCACAGACAGGAAAGCTTTGGACCCGCTCCTCCTCCCTGGCGGTCACCTGGTGCTCCTCCACAAGCTGAGTTTCTTGGGTGCCTGACAGGGGCAAAGGAGTCGAGCCAACTCCCCCCGTGGCCGGAGCCGGGCAGCGACGGGGCCTCCCTTGTCCAGATCAGTGGACGCAAGGAATGGTGCACTCTTGCCCCAAATCACAGGCAGGGGAGTTTCCAGCTGTTCAGGGGCTGCCGGTGGTGCCGAGACGGTTTCTGACACCGTGGCTCCGGAGAGGAGGCAGGAAACAGGCAAACCCCACAGGCATGCAAAGCCCCAAAACAGGACGCTCCCAGAGAAGAGACCCCCTGCCCTGGGGACAGCCGTGGACCAAGCAGCTGAGCCCAAGCACCCAACTCTTACCCTGGCCGCTGCTCTCCCAGATCTCCGTGCCCAGGCTGCTGCCAGGCACGGTCACGTCACCCTGCTCCAGGCACAAGTTGTTCTGCTTTTTAGCAAACCGAGGAGGAATACGGGACGAAAGACCTCGACCCTTGACAGGCACCTAAGGAGAAAAGAGGTGACGCTGTCTGGCCCAGACGTGAGGCGTGAAGCACGAGTTCTCCCCGCCAGAACCACACCATGGGAAACTGCCCCAGGGGTGCAGGAACGCTGGCATCTCAGCCACGGGTGAATGGCAAGGCCAACCACACCATCCCCGGGAAGGGCGACAGGCTGGTGCATGCAGGCTGCAGAGGCCAAGGGTGCAGGGTCCAGGCCTGACTGCAGTTTGAATACAGGGTCCCCGGCCCTCGAGACGCCCTGGGTGACAAATCTCATCCCACACAGGCTGGAGTGGTAGGAGGAGGGGGGCCTGAGGGAGGTCTGCATCCTGTTGTCACCTGGGATGAGTCACCTTCTCCAAGCACTGGGCTAACATCACCTACTCCCACACGACAACAGGGTTGGTGATGTCGGGGGCACAAGCATGCTGCTGTGCCCGCCTTCCCCTCTTCTAGCTTGGGCCTGATTCAGAACTCTCTCTCCTCGCTCTGGGTTTCTCTGTGCCGGCCTGCCCTCCACCCCACACCCCCTACCTGCACGGCCTGCTCCTTCTTCCTCCTCTCTTCTTCCAGCAGACGGCGCTGCTTCTTGGTCAGGACCTCAATGAAGCCTTCGCCCGCCATGGGGCCCACCTCACTCTCCTCCCCAGGGCTGGAACCGCAGTTTTCAATGATGGAATCTGAACCCAGATTTCACAAGAAGGGACAGTGTCTCCATTCATCGGAAGAAAGAATAACCCAACCCTACCGGTTTCTGATATCTAAGGACAGCTCAGCTCCGAAGGTCGGGCGGCACCAGGCCTGATGTCTCCAAGGAGCAGACTGTACTTGGGAGTCTATGGAAATCCTGAAAGGGTCCCTTCTCCCCCCGCCCCCGCCCAGGCCTCCTCAGCACACGGTTGTCTCACACCGCAGACGCCAGTAACACTACAGTTTAAGAAAAGACGCTGGTGACCGAAGTCTCTGCTCTGGTGCTAGCCAGCCGCGTGACCCTGGACACACCACACAACCTCGCTGGGCCTCGGGGTCCCCCTCTGTAAAACTGGGGCACCGGGGCTGCTACGGGGGTGGCAAGGCTGTGAGCAGCAGGAGGGCAGGAACCATATCCGTTCTGCTCACCAGCGTCGCCCTGGAACTTGGCCCACCACCTGCCCAGAGGCCACGATGTTCAGAGAACGGATGGGCAAACCCAGCAACCCTCGAAAGCCACCGTGGCCTTCGGTTTTGAGGGGCCCGAAGATGTGAGGGGACAGACTCACTTCCATAGTTCAGGTCAAACTGTTTCATGGTCTCTCCCTGTTCGCCCGCCCTCTGAGCAACCAGCTTGGCCGCCTCCTCCGCCGTCTCGCAGGAGGCCTCGGGGATGTCGGAGGCACCGTGGGCCACCCGCTCCAGCACGTAGTGGCTGCTCCCACTGCTGCAACCGAGACCCGCGGGCAAGGTCTCATCTGGGGACCTAGGAAGAAGGAAGAACCGCGTTAGCTCAGAAGCGGCCAGAGGCTGGGGAAGGAGAGAAAGGGACGATCAGCATGTGCACACGGCACGCACGTGGACACGGGGCCCTGACCTACAGCGCGCCCCCTTTGCGCAGTCGAAGCTGCTCCCCAGCGGCAGCCCTCCTACGGCCACACTGCCAGCTCACGGGGACAACTGCTCTTCTCTGACCCCTTCCAGGGCTCAGTGCCTCGGTTCTTTCCCACTGCGTGCCAAACTCAGCAGGGCTGCAGACAGGAGAGAACAAAGGGGAATGCCCAGAGCCGGGCCACAGCCCTTACCACTCCTGGCACGGGAGACTGACCAGGGAGTCAAGGAGCCGGGCCAGGCCACACAACAAGGCTCTCAGCAGAAGTCAGAAGCAAAGCCCCGTGTCAGCAGCTGGGGCCTGGAAAGCTAGGCCAGCCCAACACCTGGAAAGATCAGCATTCCCCTAGGGCTCCTTCTTTGGAGCTGAGTGGATTCCAATCCAGGTTTCTGGCCCCCAGGTTTCTAAGGAGACTGGGAGGTAGGAAGTGGCCTTCCTCAGGCGGAGGCATGGATCAGAAAAACAGGCTGCACGAGTGAGTCTCTGCACGGGCTCTCCCCTCTCCCGGATTCCAGGCAGCCTGCAGGCAATGAGCCACACAAACCTGAGCCGCCTGGAAGCCTCCAGATCCCCTGAGAGACGCTCACAGGGCCTCAGGCAGCTCACCTGCTTTTGCCACTGCCTGGCTCTTCCCACCAGGAGGTGGTCAATCCCTGAAACGGAGCCGCATCTCCTCACCGCCAAGAGGCAGAGCCACTTGGGAAGAGCTGTCCCTACAGGACCAGGAGGCTAGATGGCCCAGTAGGACGCGGGGGGAGAGCAGTCCAGGGGCAGAGGAATCTGGGGGACCGGCACCGTGCACAGGAAGCGTCCCCCTCGGCGGGGCGGCAAAGGGTACTGATGGAGGCTGAGCTCTCCTGACGGGTGCTGGGGCAGCCACCACTCGAGGACCAACGGGCTGGGGCTCTGGGTTTCGGTTTTCAAGCCACGACAACAACAACGACAACAACATGCCACGAGAGAGGCAGACAAGCAGTGTGAGAGCAAGTGATGGAGACGCCCACACACAACGGCCTGGGTGGGCAGCGGCCCTCCTGGAGGACGACAGAGGGACGGAGTCGGGGCGCCGGACACACGGCAGGGCATGCATGCATGGGTGCTGCTTACAACAACAGGCTTGGTAACAGAACAGCAACAGAGAAGAGCCTGGGGTTCGGTCTGCGTTTTACCTTTTGGCTTTCAAAGGCGTCCCATTCTGTTGGCTGTCATAACGGGGAGAGGCGTCACCACCACCTGGCCTAATGGACTTGTCCCCAAACCCCCCCGGCTCCAGCTTTCGGCTCTGCCTGTCGGCCAGGGGCCTCTGGCTGGAGAAGCTCCTCTTGGCCAGCTCCTTCTTCTCACCCGCGGCGGCCCCGGGCAGGCTGCCGTCCGCCTGCGGGTCGGGCTCGGCCCCCGGGCCCTCGCGCCGCTCCCGCCGCTCGCTGAAGTCACTGCTCTCGGAAGCCGTCTCCCATTCCTCGTTGGCGTGATCGGACGAGTTCTGGTACGAGAGCTCGGGGGACCCGCTCTTGTCCCCGGGGCAGAGCTTGGGCCGGCCCGGCCACGGCCCTGCCAAGAGGTGCGGCTCCTCCTCCGGCCCCCACAGGCCCAGGGACTCCCGCTCCTGCCGGAGGCGCCGGAAGCGAGGGGGCTTGTCCTGACGTGGGGGACGCCTTCTCCGGAAGGGCCGGTTCTCGGCGCCTTCCGAGTCGGCCGCATGGTCATCGGGGAAGAAGGGCCTCTTGTCCTCCAGGCGGCCGTCCTCGAAGGCCCTGGCGCCAAGCGAGTCAGAATGTCTGTAGGCGTCAGGGACACAGTCTCTGTCTGCGGGTCGCCGGGACCCGCATGTGTCTGGGGAGCTGTACTCCTGCCAGGAGGCTCCCGGGCCCTTGCTCTGCCAGTGGGCGGCCTCTTTGGACACAAAGGTTCTCCGGCCGTAGCCGCAGCTGCTCAGCCGGGGAGGGAGCGCCCGGCCGAAGGCGCGAGGGCCTCGGCTCTTGGCCTCCGGGCCGCTGTGGTCCTCGGAGCATGCCTTGGTGGAGCGCCAGGAGTCCCTGAAGTCGCCCCTCCTCAGGGTGCTGCCCTCCCGCTCCAGGAGCGAGCCCTCGCTCCCGTTCTCCGAGCCTCGCTGCCGCCGCCGCTTGGGAAGCTCTTCGTACTCAGAGCCCTCGCTGTGTGTCTCGCTGGCGATGCGCCGTCGCGGCTTGGCCCTGGGGAAGTCCTCCGGCTGGCCAAAGTCCCGCAGCCCCCGGCCGCGGCCACTCCTCTGGCCGCCGCCGTAGACGCCCCGCGCCCCAAGCACCCCCCCACCGCAGAGGCCTGGGCCACTGCCCGCCGGCCGCCCTCGGAAGGTGAACTCTCGGAAGCCACGGCCGCGGCCCCGGGCCTGCCCTCGGCCCCCGAAAGCTTGCTCCTCGTCGATAAAGATCCAATTGTTCCTCTTTGTCGCGGGCGTGTCACTGGACTCCCGGGAGGGTCTGCCCTCCCAGGCCCTGGCCGGTTTCTCGTCCTCGTCACACCTGCTGGCCTCGCGGCCCACACTAGCACGGGCAGGGCCCTGGTCCTCCAAGGGGGAGGGGGAGGAGTTGGCCAGCGCGGGGTCATTCTCTTCGTCCTCATCCTTCTCTGCCTTGCGAGCCGGCCCCTTCTCCTTGGCCACTCGGGCGCTCTCCTCCCCCAGCTCCTGCTTAATCTTCTCCAGTTCCTTCTCCTTGTCCTCCACCTTGAGGGCTTTCAGGACGGGCTTCTTGATGGGTCCCGACCTCCGCGTCCTGCTGGTCTGCTCCTGGTGCTGGCTGCCGGGGCCCCGGGGCTCGGCAGTCCACTCGGGCTCCAGGGACGGCTGTTTGTTGGGGCTCCCGTCCTTCTCCCAGGAAGAGACGTTAAAGGGTGGCTCATCCCGGGGTGTTCCCTTCTCGATGCCACTGGCCGTGTCCGTGGACTCTGGCGGGTGGCTAACGTCCCAACTGCTATACTCTGGCTTTTTCTCCGCTGGGGCAAAGTCGGGCTCCAGTGGGGAACACCTGAGGTCTGGGCTGTGACCCCCAGGAGCACCCGCTTCCTGAACATTTTCTTGGGGTGGAAACAAAAGCTCCTGGCCTATTCTTTGAGAAGAGACACAGCTGTCAAAGTCTGCTGGGGCCTTCTTGTCAAAAGCACTCAAGAACTCCTCCCCTCTCTCCTCAAGGAGATCGCGCTGGGCACCTACACCCCCTGACCTTCCGGGGGGGGCAGAGTAAGAGCTTTCATTCCTGAAAAGGAACCAGAAAAATCAGTCAATGTGATTGGAGCTTGGTTCCTGGTTTCCATGCTGAACACAGAGCTTAGTTTTAAAAAGAAAAAAAAAAAAAATCTTTTTTAAAAAGAAAATGAAAAAGAAAAAAACATAAGCACCAACATTTGCTCTAGCTTTAAACATGTCTCAGAGCTGCTGGGCCATGGATTGGTCGGCGGCCCCTGGAGTCCAGAGTGAAGAACGCGGGGGCTGCTGGTGGACTCAGCGTGCCACCTGGAGGCGTAGCAGCTGGGGATCCTCTGGTTCAAGCGACAAGCTGGAGCCTGGGAGTCCACGGAGAGTCTGGGGCCCTGGGCCAGCAGGGCCAGCTTGCTCCACTTGGACAGGAAGGAGCCACGACCCGGGCACGCGGCCCCGCCAGACCCCACCCCTCGCCCTGACCCAAGGTTCAGCAGATCTGCCTCTGACCCAGGACCTCTCCTCGGCCGTCAGCCCCGCCGGCAGGTGAGCGCCTCTCACACAAAAGCGTTCCAGCAAACCTCCTCGTACTCCCCGTCCATGGAGGACACTGCCTGCGGGGACAGCGCCCCCTCCCGGGGCCCCGCACGAGCAGGATTTGGACATCCTGCCCTCACTTGCAGGCCAGGAGGGCCGAGTTCCAGCTCACCTGACATGCATGTCCACGGCCAAAGCGTCGTTTGATTTCGGCTGCGGAAGCGAGTAGCCTTTGCTCTGCAATGCCATGTAGCCCTCTGGGCTCCATACGGGGGCCGGATCGAGGGCGGCCACTTTCCTTTCTTGCAGCGGGGGCACGCAGTTCTGGTCCTCAGAGCGACAGCCAGTCCCACCGAGGGAGTCTTGGGGAATCATGGGTTTCATCAGTCCTGAAGGAGGCACAGGCAAAGAATCACCCTGCATCAGCCAGCGCAGAGAGCCGCACTCCAACCTCGGGGGCAACCCAAGGCCCGAGGGAGACCGTAGTTACCAGTTACCCTATCAGGCGGACACAGCACCCCACCTGCTCGCCATCGCCGAGCCCTCCGTGTTCTCTCAACACGGAACCTCTGAAGGTGCACGAGCACGTGACGGGAGGGGTCTACGGATCCATTCTAAGACCTGTGAAGTCCAACCTGCGCTCCAGGTTCAGGACCCCATGCTGAAGAGTGCCTCAAACTGGCAAATGGAAACTGGAAATATCTAACTAGAGAGCCCATGATGTCAGCAAAAGGCTAGAGAGGTCAACCCGTCGGCCACGAGGGTCTGTGTGCGAGTAGGGACGCTGAGGTCTCCTGCCCAGGTGCGAGGAAGACCAGCCGTGTGGCCAAGAGGCGCACGGACCAGGAGCTGCCGTCTGCAGGCTTCAAAGCCCGAGCATCAAGCCTTAGGAAGGGACTCTGGTTTCAGTTTTGTTTTTTTGTATGTTTA